>NW_024395977.1:14848576-14981564 GCF_016617805.1 Bactrocera tryoni
TAACAATATTATACTAAATATTAAATGTTATTTTGAAAATGTACTTTATTTTTTATAATATAACACAACCGTCTTAACTCGCTCTTCTAATTTTCATATTACCAAAATTAAAATGCCGTCGGCATATGTGGAAATGGGATATGTTCCCTCTTCGAAATTTTCATATAAATGAAAACTGCGCTGTTAAACTGCTGAAGAGATTTTAGCTTCTAGCTTACGATATATGGCAAACTATGTAGTATTATATATCTAGTAAGCAATGAGCAATGTGGAGTCTGCACTGGCAGAGATGCCCCGTTATTATAATAAAAGGATTTTTGAGAGTTGGTAACACTGTAAAAGGTTGGCACCATCAAACATGTCAACACATTAATTATATTTATATATTTTGAAATTTGAATGTTGTCGATTAAAAAGTCTTGTTTTAACGCGTTCTTCAATTCGAGTGGAACTGAAAGTACAAATACCGTTAAATGTTTGACAGCAAGGTCAACTTTTATATGGAAAAATGGAATTGTCGTTTTACTCTATCTTACTCGTAATTTTTCCTTATTTCCTCACCGTTTGGACCTACCCTGGACTACGACAAACATTTTAAAACCAAAGTCAGCTCAATCGGCCCAGCCGTTCTCGAGTTTTAATCAGACTAACGAACAACAATTCATTTTTATTTATATAGATTTACTTTCATTAGTTATAATTATAACACATGTCAAATAAAAGCAATAAAGATTTTTTTTCTCAACATTTCTTAACATATTGGATCTGCTTGGTAAAGCCTATCAATAAGTATTAAAATCTTAAATGTGTATATTTGAAACGTAAGAAGCTCAGGAATGTGGTTGAGCTTTTTTGTAGAACGTTGCTCACTAGATGTTGAGCTACCAGCCAGCCTCTTTAAACACGTTTCCAAATATATCTCATTCTGCTGTCCTCTATCTTCTTCTTTACCATAAGAATATCAAGATCCTTATGAATGATTTCATTACGCATGTGCCATGGTACACCCGTGATTGTTCTAAGCATTTTAGATTGGAATCTTTGAATTATATCAATGTTGGTTGCAAAGGTCGTACCCCACAGTTCAATGCCATACATTCAAATCGGTTTTCTGATTTCGTTGTACAACAATACTTTGTTGCCTAGACTAAGGTTAGAATTTTTGCTTAAACGCCAATTTAAATTTGTTGCTCTTAACTTCATGCAAGTTATTTTACTCGCTATATGTTTTGGCCACGTGAGCCTTCGATCCGGGCGAATTCCAAGATAAGTTACTTCATTCACTTGGGGTACTAGAACATTGTTTATTTTAACTGTCCGACATGGTTCTGATCTTAGCAAGAATGTAACATGCAAGTTAGGTGCTTCCCTAATACTCTTGATGCTCTGATTGGGCATTTGTTACGGCTTACGAGAGCTGTGTCAGCCGCGAAAGTGGATGTCAATACGTTAGTAGCTGATGGAAAGTCTGCTATATATATTATGTAAAGAGGTGGACCCAGCACGCTACCCAGAGGTACACTAGCCCTTAATACTTGCTCTTCTAATATGAAGTCTGCTTCTTTAACTGTAAATTTCCTGTTTCTTATACATGACTCCAAAATTTTTATGCAATTCGTAAGGTAAAACGTTTCTGATTTTCCATAAAAGACCTTCATGCCACACCTTATCGAACGCCTGAGCTACATCTAAAAAACTAGCTGAACAGCATTCTCTGGGCTAGAATGCTTTCCCGATTTCGTTGGTAATTTTATTTACTTGCTCTACAGAGCCATGCTTATGTCGAATTGGTGCGTTGGTATTACATTATTTTTGTGGGGGAAAGGAGTCATCTTTGATAGTAACACTTTTTCAAAGATTTTAGAAATACAGCGTAATAGACTTATTGGTCTGTAGGAAGACGGCTGTGTTAAGTCTTCCCAGGTTTATCAGGTTTATCTATCACGAAGATCTGCGGCTTTTTCCACGAAGTTGAATAGTAGCCGAAACCAAAAATTGCATTTAAGAGCAAAGAGAGCGCCGTTATAGCAATATTTGGTAACTCAATTAGCATGTTTGAAGTAATATTATTGTGTCGTGATGCCTTTTTCGGATATAGTTCTTTTATAATTCTACATAATAGTATAATTCTAGTTACTTAAAGTTGTTCTTTGGGCAATTAGGTTAAAATACCTTTTCTAGGTGATTTGCAAAGCAATTCCTCATCAGTTCATGTCCAGTTACCATTACTCGTTCGCTGCCATACCCATTTTCTGTGCTTTCTTGTCCAGCCTGGAGAAAGCAAAACTAACGGCGCGGGTGTTGAGGCCGATGATATCAATATCATCGGCATACGCCAGCAGCTGTACACTCTTATAGAAGATGGTACCTTCTCTATTTAGTTCTGCAGCTCGAACTATTTTCTCCACAAGCAGGTTGAAGAAGTCGCACGATAGGGAGTCGCCTTGTCTGAAACCTTGTTTGGTATCGAACGGCTCGGAGAGGTTCTTTCCGATCATGACGGAGCTTTTCGTGTTGTTTAACGTCAGTTTACACAGCCGTATTAGTTTTGCGGGGATACCAAATTCAGACATCGCGGCATAAAGGCAGCTCCTTTTCGTGCTGTCGAAAGCAGCTTTGAAATCGACAAAAAGGTGGTGTGTGTCGACTCTCCTTTCACGGGTCTTTTCCAAGAATTGGCGCATGGTGAATATCTTGTCGGTTGTTGATTTGCCAGGTCTAAAGCCACACTGATAAGGTCCAATCAGTTTGTTGACGGTGGGCTTTAATCTTTCACACAATACGCTCGATAGAACCCTATATGCGATGCTGAGCAGGCTAATCCCACGGTAGTTGGCGCAGATTGTGGGGTCTCCTTTTTTATGGATTGGGCATAGCACACTTAAATTCCAATCGTTGGGCATGCGTTCGTGCGACCATATTTTACAAAGAAGCTGATGCATGCTCCTTATCAGTTCTTCGCCGCCATGTTTGAATAGCTCGGCCGGCAATCCGTCGGCCCTTGCCGCGGTGTTGTTCTTCAGGCGGGCAATGGCTATTCGAACTTCTTCATGGTCGGATAATGGAACGTCTGCTCCATCGTCATCGATTGGGGAATCGGGTTCTCCTTCTCCTGGTGTTGTGCGTTCACTGCCATTCAGCAGGCTAGAGAAGTGTTCCCTCCATAATTTAAGTATGCTCTGAGCATCAGTGACTAGATCACCTTTGGAGGTTCTACAAGAGTATGCTCCGGTCTTGAAACTTTCTGTAAGCCGCCACATTTTTTCGTAGAATTTTCGAGCATTAACCCTGTCGGCCAGCTTATTAAGCTCTTCGTACTCACGCATTTCGTCCTCTTTCTTTTTCTGTTTACAAATGCGTCTCTCTTCCCTCTTCAACTCTCGGTATCTATCCCATCCCGCACGTGTTGTGGTCGATCGTAACGTTGCGAGGTAGGCAGCCTGTTTTCTCTCCGCTGCGACACGGCACTCCTCGTCGTACCAGCTGTTCTTTTGCACTTTCCGAAAACCAATGCTTTCGGTTACAGCTGCACGTAAGGAGTTTGAAATGCCGTCCCACAGTTCCCTTATACCGAGTTGTTGACGAGTGCTCTCAGAGAGCAGGAGTGCAAGCCGAGTAGAAAATCGTTAGGCTGTCTGTTGTGATTGCAGCTTCTCGACGTCGAACCTTCCTTGTGTTTGTTGGCGGGCGTTTTTTGCTGCACAGAAAGGGGTGCGAATCTTGGCAGCAAAAAGATAGTGGTCCGAGTCGATGTTAGGACCTCGGAGCGCACGCACATCTAAAACACTGGAGAAGTGTCTTCCATCTATCACAACATGATCGAACTGGTTGGTGGTTTTTCGATCCGGAGACAGCCAGGTAGCTTGATGTATCTTATTATGCTGGAATCTAGTACCACAGATAATCATATTTCGGGAGCCGGCGAAGCCGATCATCCTCAACCCATTTGGGGATGTTTCCTTGTAGAAGCTGAATTTACCGACCGTCGTGCCAAAGATATCTTCTTTCCCCACCCTCGCTTTACTGAATTGATAAAATTTATATTTTCAAATTTTAAATCATAATCCTCAGATGCAATATATTTCATAATTTCAAAATTTTTCAAATCTCTGGTTTTAACCTTTTGTTTGATTTTTAAATGTTACAAAGTAAACTCCATTTACCGACTTACCGTCAGTAGTATGGGTCCCCGAAACTAATATAGCACCTTCTTTAATTTCATCTATTTCCTTATATCTTTCTCGAATCTTTATACATTTGGCTTCACCAGCTTAAATTTCTGATAAACAAGTTTTTGTATTTACAATTTTACAATAAAAATGGACCAATCCTTTTTTACAATTTTTTACATTAAAGTATTTTTCATTGCATTTTGCGATTTCTTTTCCGAGTATTAACTTATGATCTAATTGAGCAATTGCTCTTATTTCGTAAAATTTACAACCCAAGATGATTTTTGGGTATTTTATATAAATAACAATTACGTCTTTATTTTGTAATTATGTCAAACATTGTCAGTATTCCATTCTCATTTTTGTTATAAT
Organism: Bactrocera tryoni; assembly: GCF_016617805.1. NCBI lineage: Eukaryota > Metazoa > Arthropoda > Insecta > Diptera > Tephritidae > Bactrocera > Bactrocera tryoni. The sequence goes on from NW_024395977.1 coordinate 14,853,121, forward strand.
TTCAATTTCGTCCAAGTACAAAATTGCTGGATTTAAAGTTCCCCTTTCCCCATTGTTATTGTATTAACTAAGCTTTACATTTTCACCTTTAAGAATTTACTTCATCGCTTTGCTATCAGTTCGACATCTGCCTTCTCGTGTATACTTTCTACCGTTTCTGTCAATTGAATCAAGATTTTATAAAGTTTTGAGTTTGTCGTCAATTGTTTAGTATTATTTTCAATTAGTTCGTTCAATTTTTTATTTACTAACACTATATTGTTATGGTCTGATGTACCTGTTAACCATTTTCATAATTTTCCTAACTTGTTGTCCTAACAAAGTCTCTAGAAGTTCTATTTCTGGTTGCCCTTCTAAAATTTTTATATCAATTCATCATTTTTGTTAACTTCTTCTAAGTTATTGTACCTCATTTTACCATAATAATAATTTTTATCTAATGTTATTATCTCTTTCAAAAATGTTAAATTAGTTATATGAAACACTTTCCCATAGTCATTATATAAGCCTACATTTCCGTCCTGTATTAAGGCGTTGTTTTCTCTCGTGAAGTCCACAATATCTGCCTTTGCTATTGTTAGCAATTTTAAAATAATTATTTTCATCATTTTCTGAAAAAGTAAATAAATATTCGTTTAGGACTTGTGCACTATTCTATTTCTCTGATTAATTCTACCCTTATTTCCTAAACTCTCTTTTACAACATGTTTTTTATGCCTGGGATTCAGCTTATTTTACTTTGTGCTGACAAAAGCCTCGATGGTACTGTATCATGCACTACCTTGTTATAAAGGATGTCAAATGGTTTTAATCAGTTACAGAATGTATAGCTTTATTATATTGGTGAACAGCCCTATAAATTGATTCAGAAAAGCTAATCAAGCCATATTCTTGCTTCACACATAAAGCAGTTTCTAATAATGAGTGTACTCACTCAACCTCACCGTTTGTGGTACTGTGATTTGAGTTATCTTCAATCTGTTTAAGAGCTAAAAACTTGAAATATGCGTCAATACATGTAATAAATCTTAAAGACTGCGCATAAAATATATCCATGTGAACTTGTATCCCCTCATACTAAGGTATAGGAACTTCCCCAACTGGTACTTTCTGCGGATGCCTATCATATTTATTTTTATTACAAATCTCACAATTTCTCTCAACTGCTTCTGCATTCCAGGCCAGTAATATGTAGTGGATATCTCTTTTATGTCTTCCTCATACGTTCTGTCCGCTCTATTATGCGTGTGTTCAATGATCATATTGATCTTCCCAATTTAACACATACATTGGAAAATTTTTTGCATGTAAAAATTTATTATCAAATGTTTCCTTTAATTTAGTTTAGATCTCATACAGATCTTCCGGTGAGCAATGAATTGCAGTAACAATATCAGGTCTCGAAAATTCCCTTAAAACACTTCATGTGATAACCTGTCATTCCCACGAAACTACGAAGCTGACGTACCGTTCTTCGTAATGGATACCCCGAAATTGCTTACATTTTTTTTTGGATCTGTTCTAATCACATTATTTGTTACAACGTATCCGAAAATCATATCATATTCGCATTCATCAGTATATTTATAACCTTTCTCAAATGTCCCGTATGCAGAAACACAATGATATCATCTATATACACATGGCAAAATTTCCCAATGTATTCCTTTAACACATCATCCATAGCCCTCCTAAAATTATCCGCAGCATTCTTCAATCCAAAAGGCATTCTAAGGAATTCGTACTTGCCCTTATTTATCGAAGATGCCGTCTTTTCCACATCACCATCCTTCATCAAAATTTGATGAAAGCCTGACTCAAGGTTTAATGTAGAAAAATACTTTGATGTCCCCAAATTAAAAAGTATAACATTGCTGTCCAGTATAGGATACTTATTAGCAATTGTTACCTCGTTTAATCTTTTTAAATCCACCACCATCTTCATTTATTCCCTTTTGTGGCACAACCCAGATTGGTGAGTTGTAAGGGCTTTTGCTTGGTTAAATTACATTGTTTTGCAAAAGATTTGCAATCTCATCATTCACAAAGCTGTTTGCAGCCAACGGATACCGATACTGTTTACTCCATACAGGGATCCAGATCTGTTCTGGAAGGTAGATTCATATCTTCTTCAGCGTGTATATCCTTAATTTCCCTTCTTATTCTTTTTATTCATATTCCCTGAATATCTCTCTGCTGGTGCTTCAGAGTCATTCTCCAAAGTAATTTTATTCAATTTGTTTTCTTCAATTGTTGCTTTCATTTGTTTTCTTTCATTTGTTGCTGCAATTACCTTCGGCTGGAGTCTCTGCTCCCACAGTAATTATACATCCTCTAATTTTGTTTTTGTTGCCGATATTGTTCATGTGAAGTGTGACAAGCCAAGATCTCTTAATTTTAACCAACGAAAAGTAGATTTCAAGAGGTGGTATTATATTCATACTTGATTCAGCGGACGTCGAAGTGTCAACATCGGGCTAATTTAACATTCCTACCCTGCTCAACTGAGCGAATTTCTGGGTTTTACACCCAGACCTATACCGAAAAGTCTGTAGGCTCGTTAGTTTGCACCAGATTATAATCATCCAATCCCAAAGATACACTGTTTTCTTTATATTAGATATATGCGGGCTAAAAGAAGAATTCAACCCATTTCTAATATATAGACCTTCTCCTTTTTTTATTGGCGTAGACAACGCTTACGCGTGTGAGAACTAAATATCTATACAGAATTTAGCCCACACAACCCATAAAGGCACACCCTATTGTTCACAACACAACGGGAAAACCACGCCACTTCTCGAAACACAAGAAGATAAGAAACCAGACATGCAGATGAAATGACAACAACAATGCATACGCCACGCCACGCAAGCAATACAGCGGGATACCACGAAGACGGAGAAAACAGACAAGCAGATAAAACAACAACAAGCATGCATTCGCAGCGGTAAAACCACGCCACTGCCAGCAACATACGCCGTCCCAGCAATACACGCCACCCCAACGCAACATGTAGCGAATGTTTTAGCACGCAGCACAGGCTTGCTGGGGAGTTAGGTGACGGATGATCAGGGAGTCAGCACGGGACTGTGACAGCGTACGCACGTTTGAAATCATACTACGCAGTGAGTTTATCCTCTGGCTAGTCTTGGTACCCTGACTTGTGAACGCTGTCTGTTAAGGGTGAGCTTGGTAGTGAGTTTATCCTCTGACCAACTCAACCTTTAACATCGCGGTCGCTAACGCAGTCTTCCGTGATCCGGGATCTCTACGCGGCAAAAGTGGTTAAAAGGACCTCTCCAGCGTAGCAGAGGAGCGTAAACGTGTATACCAGTACAGCGTTATTGAAGCCTACATGAGCGTCGGCAGAAGTAGCCGAACGTAGTCGTCGTAGCACGCGAGAGTCAACGTGTATACCAGGACAGCGTATTGAAGACTACACGAGCGTCGGCAGAAGTAGCCGAGTGTGATCGTCGTGGTACAGACCAGCAAGTCGTCTAGAACCCAGGAGCGCAACAGAGCGGGAAACGGTATTGCCCTAACGGGCCACACAGAACCGTTACCCTGACCCGTCCTCGGGCGACGGCAGTACAACGCAGGAGACAATTTTGTAACATAGATTAATATCTAATATATATTAATATAAGTTGAATGAAATAAAGTACGATTCGCAGAAGAGCCCCAATATTTACAAATTTATTGTAACGAACCCTGGACACGGCGAGTATACCTCAGCAATTTATACTTGTAAGAAGCAGGGGCAGAAAAAGCTTCGTTACAATTGGCGCCCGAGCAGGGACTCTGCGGATCGTATATCAGGAAGATATTTAACACGGAAATGGCAGATCTCATGTGGTTAGACAACGTGTCCAAGGAGCAACTAATCTCCTTCGCACAGAGTCTAGGAGTTGACCAAGCGCATAAGCGCATAACTACACTGGCATCTAAGGCGCACGAAGACCCCGAAATAGAGGAAAAATTTTTAAAGATGGAAGCTGCATACAAAACAAATGAGATCGCTTCACGAGACGAAGGCGATCAGAAGACAACATTAGCACCCGATCAGACAGAGGGACCGGGACACTTTCGCAGAATCATCACGGTTACAACCACCACCAATAAACAGGTTACTTCAACAGAACCACATTGTCACATTCGCACCCATCATCGACCAAGTGAGGAAGTGGTCCGTGAAATACGACGGTGGGCGAGACCCATTAGCGTTCGTTGGGAGATTAGAAGAGCTCTCCGAAGTGTACATGATAAATGTGGACATCCTTCCGAGAACCATGCCCGAATTACTGTGCGGTACCGCTCTCCAATGGTAACGCAACAATAACGAACATTGGAAGAGTTGGACAACCTTCAAAAAGGACTTTCTGCGCTTTTTCTTACCAGCACGTTACTTCGAACGCCTCGAAGATAACATACGGCAACGAAGACAACACGTGCGAGAAAAATATAAAGACTACGTTCTGGCTATGCAGAACTTAATGCGACACGCTGGGTATAATCCGGAGGAGAGACTGGAAAGGATTTTTCGAAATAGTCACACCGATTATCTGCTCTACATTCGGCGGCGAGATTTCGAGACGCTAGCGGAACTCATCACACTGGCAGAAGAGTACGAAGGGATGTATGAAGGACAACGACGAGGAATAGAACCACTACGACGCGAGGTGACGAGACACATCGTAGGTGACCACGAGGAGAGAAATGCAAGTAGGCTGTTACCACGTCTTCCACAACATAACACTAAGGTAGATACGCATCGCCCGCAACTATCTACGAGCAGAGCCTTGAGGCCGGGAAATAAGTGCTTGAGATGTGGCCAGGAAGGTCTCTACGCTAGGAGTTGCCGTAATCCCAAGAAGTTATTTTGTAGGGAGTGTGGTAACCAAAGAATGTTGTCATCAACAACAGGGAAACGACCAAGGGTTTCGCCAAAGGCAAGGCGCGGCGGACCCACGGAACTCAGCGCCGAACCACCAGTAATTATGCATCAGGAACGAGGCCGACTATACGCCTTAATCATGCTTGGCGGAGAACCGGGATAAGCCGACATTGACACTGGCGCCTCGAAAAGTTTCGTATCACCACGAGTTGCAGAACGTATGGACGCAAACGGAAATGGTAAGAAGGTGACCGTGGCTATTGAAATACAAATGGCCGATGGCACCACCAGCAAGATTTTCGACGCCGTGGAGACCAACATTCAACTCGGACAGACATCGCTAAAGGCAGTGTTACACGTGATGCCCGGAGCGATTGATGACGTCATACTCGGATTAGATACACTGGGAGACATGGGAGCTATAGTATCCTGCGGAGGTCATCAGGTAGTGCTGAAAGCGTCCGATGGTCAGCAATCAACGGCCTCCCGCACCATGTCATCAGAAGCCGTAAGCAACGTGACCCTTACTACGCCAGACACACGTCTGCTAAAGCGTAGAATGAAGAGAAAAAGAAGACGTAAGCTTAAGTGCAGGAGGGTCAATCGACTCGAGACTTCATCGACCGCCAACCAGAGAAACGAAGCGGCCCGCATACGTGACTTCCTGGACGAGAAACTTCGAAAATTCGAAAGCATGAGTGGAGTAACGACCGTGGCGGAGCATAAAATCACTATGACGGGCGACCGGCCCATCAAGCAACGATATTTTCCAAGGAACCCAGCGATGCAGGCCATTATAAACGTCGAGATCGACGAGCTGTTGTCGAAGGGATGTATCGAGCCGTCTCACAGCCCACACAGCGCGCCGATTGTATTGGCCGGGAAGAACAACGGTAAGTGGCGTTTATGCATGGATTATCGGCAACTCAACGCCCAATCTGTAACCGACGCATACCCCTTACCTAGGATACAACATATACTTGACAAGTTACGAAGAGCAAGGTACATTAGTAGTCTGGACCTCAAGAACGTCTACTGGCAGATACCTTTGGAGCAAGGCAGCCGCCCTTATACGGCCTTTGCCGTACCTGGGCGTGGCCTGTTTCAATGGCGTGTCATGCCATTCGGCTTACACTCGGCACCTGCGACGTTCCAGAGAATACTCGACCAGGTCATAGGCCCTGAGATGGAACCACACGCCTTCGCCTACCGTGACGATATAATCGTCATAGGCTCTACATTCGAGGAACACATAAGAAATTTACGAAAGGTACTGCAGAGACTGCAGCAGAACAACCTTCGAATTAACCCTGAAAAGTGCGAATTTTTCAAGAAAGAACTCCGATATTTAGGTCATGTGATCAGTGACAAAGGCATCCACACCGATCCCGAGAAAGTTGCAGCAATCCAGGAACTGAAGCCCCCAACTAACGTGAAAGAAGTACGTCAATATCTTGGGATAGCCTCCTGGTATCGCCGCTTTGTACCCGACTTCGCGACCATGAGCCAGCCGCTCACAGCACTCTTGAAGAAAGGGAAACACTGAAGGTGGGGTTCTGAGCAACAATCAGCATTTGAAAGTATCAAGCGAAAGTTGACGGAGGCTCCCGTCCTGGCATGCCCGGACTTCAGCCAGACATTCACGTTGCAGACGGACGCTAGCAACATCGGCCTTGGAGCTGTGCTGACACAGAATCTGGAAGGAGGCGAACGCGTAATAGCCTACGCCAGCCGAAAATTAAATGAGGCGGAGAAAAACTATTCAGCTACCGAGAAGGAGTGCCTCGCCATAGTGTGGGGAATTCGGAAAATGAGACCCTACCTAGAGGGATATCGATTTAAGGTGATAACCGATCATATGTCATTGAAGTGGTTGAATTCCATAGAAAGCCCTTCCGGTCGTATAGCACGCTGGGCTTTAGAATTACAGCAGCATACCTTCGACATCGAGTATCGTAAAGGGAAACTCAACCAAGTAGCAGACGTACTGTCCCGACAGCCGCTAGAGACCATAAGGCAAGCGACGACGATGGCTCCACAATGTAAATGGTGGCGAAAGCGAGTAGAGGGAGTTCGTACAAATCCAGAGAAGTACGCGGATTACATGGAAAAGGATGGCCAACTTTATCGCCACATTCCGTCGATCCCAGGATGAAGAGGCTGTACCCTGGAAGTTATGTGCGTCTAAACCCCTGCGCATAAGGGTGCTACAAGAGAATCACGATATACCTAGTGCCGGACACATGGGCATACTCCGGACAGTAGCCCGAGTCGCCAATCGATATTTCTGGCCAGGAATGTACCGCGACATTAGCCAGTACGTACGCCAGTGTGAGTCCTGCCAGAAATACAAGGAGGGACAGCAGAGACCAGCAGGGAAGATGCTTTCACAGGTGGCACAAAAACCGTTTGCCACAGTTTGCAACGACTTTATCGGACCCTTACCGCGATCAACCCATGACAATACAATGCTATTGGTGTTTTTCGACTGCTTCAGCAAGTGGGTTGAATTAATCCTCAAACAAAAAAAAGCAAAACAAACACAATTTATATGAAAAAACAGAGAAAAAACAAAAATTCAACTCCAGTTAATTAAACAAAAAAAAAGCAAAATTTAAGTGAAATTTATTGGCGAAAAAAAAAAATGAAACCAGTCAAAAAAAAAAAAACAGATACAAAATATACCTATACTTATAGGCGTAAGTCTTAGAATTTTTCTTTTTTAAGCCAAATGACCATTGTAACTACAAATTTATATATACTTATGGGCGTAAGTCTTAGAATTTTTTTTTCTATATCAAATAACCATTGTAAATTAACAATTTTTTTTCTACTTTAAATAACCATTGTAAATTAACAATGGAATGAATTAAATTTTGCACGGAATGCAAAACTCTCCGAAGTGGGGGGGGAGTGTGAGAACTAAATTTCTATACAGAATTTAGCCCACACAACCCATAAAGGCACACCCTATTGTTCACAACACAACGGGAAAACCACGCCACTTCTCGAAACACAAGAAGATAGAGAAACCAGACATGCAGATGAAATGACAACAACAATGCATACGCCACGCCACGCAAGCAATACAGCGGGATACCACGAAGACGGAGAAAACAGACAAGCAGATAAAACAACAACAAGCATGCATTCGCAGCGGTAAAACCACGCCACTGCCAGCAACATACGCCGTCCCAGCAATACACGCCACCCCAACGCAACATGTAGCGAATGTTTTAGCACGCAGCACAGGCTTGCTGGGGAGTTAGGTGACGGATGATCAGGGAGTCAGCACGGGACTGTGACAGCGTACGCACGTTTGGAATCATACTACGCAGTGAGTTTATCCTCTGGCTAGTCTTGGTACCCTGACTTGTGAACGCTGTCTGTTAAGGGTGAGCTTGGTAGTGAGTTTATCCTCTGACCAACTCAACCTTTAACATCGCGGTCGCTAACGCAGTCTTCCGTGATCCGGGATCTCTACGCGGCAAAAGTGGTTAAAAGGACCTCTCCAGCGTAGCAGAGGAGCGTAAACGTGTATACCAGTACAGCGTTATTGAAGCCTACATGAGCGTCGGCAGAAGTAGCCGAACGTAGTCGTCGTAGCTCGCGAGTGTCAACGTGTATACCAGGACAGCGTATTTAAGCCTACACGAGCGTCGGCAGAAGTAGCCGAACGTAGTCGTCGTAGCACCCGAGTGTCATCGTGTATACCAGGACAGCGTATTGAAGACAGCGTCGTCCTCGGGCGACGGCAGTACAACGCAGGAGACAATTTTGTAACATAGATTAATATCTAATATATATTAATATAAGTTGAATGAAATAAAGTACGATTCGCAGAAGAGCCCCAATATGTACAAATTTATTGTAACGAACCCAGGACACGTATACCTCAGCAATTTATACTTGTAAGAAGCAGGGGCAGAAAAAGTTTCGTTACACGCGGTTATAGCCGAGTAAGCAACAGTACGCCAGTCATTTCTTCTTTTCGCAATGTGCCGCCAGTTGAAAATTCCAAGGTCCTTCTCCACTTGGTCTATCCGATGGAGTGGAGATCTTCCTCTTCTACTGCTTTCCTCGGCTGGTACTGCGTTGAATACTTTCAGAGCTGGAGTGTTTTTGTCCATTCGGCCGATATGACTGAGCCAACGTAGCCGCTGTCTTTTAATTCGCTGAACTATGACAATGGTGTCGTATATTTCATACAGCTCCCCATTCCAACGAATGCGATATTCGCCGCGGTCTATGCGCAAGAGACCATAAGTCTTTCGCAGAACCTTTCTCCCAAAAAATTCAATAAAAGTTCACGCAAGCTAGTTCTTTGATCGTCATTCACTTGGGAGTGGCCAAAAACGATTTATTTACATATGACTCAAGCAGCTCACGACTTCCTTTCTTTGAGCAAGTAACCTCTGGGTAGCCTAAGAACATCCGTTTGAAGGCGAGCTAAAGTGATAGGGCGAAACATACCCTACATAAGGTTGTGCGCCGGGTTTGGGACCCGCCACGTAAAAAAACACACCCAATGAAAAATAGCAACCAGCCAAGGATGAGAGACCCCCTTTTTTGATGACGACCATGGTAAACGAAATAAGGACTACGAATTTAGGGCATGCACCTGGAATGTCCGGTCAGCTGGTTGATGTCCTCACGAAAATAAAGGCTGACATCACCGCCGTCCAAGAAATGCGATGGACGGGACAAGGACAGAGACAAGTAGGTCCTTGTGGCATTTACTACAGTGGCCATATAAAGTAGCGCAAGTTTGGTGTTGGATTCCTCGTGGTAGAGAGACTCCGTCGCCGAGTACTATCATTCACTTCGGTGAATGAACGTCTAGCCACAATTCGCATCAAAGCGAGGTTCTTCAACATATCGCTGATTTGCGCCCACGCCCCGACGGAAGAGAAGGACGATGTGACCAAAGATGCCTTCTATGAGCGCTTGGAGCGCGCTTATGAGAGCTGCCCCCGCCACGATGTCAAAATCGTGCTTGGCGACTTTAACGCCAGCGTGGGCAAAGAAGGTATACTTGGCACTACGGTCGGTAAATTCAGCCTCCACGACGAAACATCCCCAAATGGGTTGAGGATGATCGGCTTCGCCGGCTCCCGAAATATGGTTATCTGTGGTACTAGATTCCAGCATAAGAAAATCCATCAAGCTACCTGGCTGTCTCCGGATCGAAAAACTACCAACCAGATCGATCATGTTGTGATAGACGGAAGACACGTCTCCAGTGTTTTAGAAGTGTGTGCGCTCCGAGGTCATAACATCGACTCGGACCACTATCTTGTGGCAGCCAAGATTCGCACCCACCTCTGTGCAGCAAAAAACGCACGCCACCAAACACAAGGAAGGTTCGACGTCGAGAAGCTGCAATCAAAACAGACAGCCGAACGATTTTCTCTCCGAGAGCACTCGTCAACAACTCGGTATAAGGGAACTGTGGGACAGCATTTCAAACTCCTTACGTACAGCTGCAACCGAAACCATTGGTGTTCAGAAGAACAGCTGGTACGACGAGGAGTGCCGTGTCGCAGCGGAGAGAAAACAGGCTGCCTACCTCGCCACGTTACGATCGACCACTACACGCGCGGGATGGGATAGATACCGAGAGTTTAAGAGGGAAGTGAGACGCATTTGTAGACAGAAAAAGAAAGAGGCCGAAATGCGTGAGTACGAAGAGCTTGATAATCTGGCCGACAGGGGTAATGCTCTAAAATTCTACAAAAGAATGCGGCGACTTACAGAAGGTTTCAAGACCGGAGCATACTCATGTAGAACCCAAGGAGGGGATCTAGTAACCGATGCCCAGAGCATACTTAAATTATGGAGGGAACACTTCTCCAGCCTGTTAAATGGCAGTGAACGTACAACGCTAGGAGAAGGCGAACCCGATTCCCCAATCGATGACGATGGAGCAGACGTTCTATTACCCGACCATGAAGAAGTTCGAATAGCAATTGCCCGCCTTAAGAACAACAAAGCGGCAAGAGCCGACGAATTGCCGGCGGAGCTATTCAAACACGGAGGCGAAGAACTGATAAGGAGCATGCATAAGCTTCTTTGTAAAATATGGTCGGACGAAAGCATGCCCAACGATTGGGATTTAAGTGTGCTCTGCCCAATCCATAAAAAGGGAGACCCCACAATCTGCGCCAATTACCGTGGGATAAGTCTCCTCAACATCACGTATTAGGTTCTATCGAGCGTATTGTGTGAAAAATTAAAGCCCACCGTCCACAGACTGATTAGACCTTATCAGTGTGGCTTTAGACCTGGCAATTCAACAACCGACCAGATATTCACCATGCGCCAAATCTTGGAAAAGACCCGTGAAAGGAGAATCGACACACACCACCTCTTCGTCGATTTCAAAGCTGCTTTCGACAGCACGAAAAGGAGCTGCCTTTATGCCGCGATGTCTGAATTTGGTATCCCCGCAAAACTAATACGGCTGTGCAAACTGACGTTGAGCAACACCAAAAGCTCCGTCAGGATCGGGAAGGACCCCTCCGAGCCGTTCGATACCAAACGAGGTTTCAGACAAGGCGACTCCCTATCGTGCGACTTCTTCAACCTGTTGCTGGAGAAAATATTTCCAGCTGCAAAACTTAATCGAGCAGGTACAATTTTTTATAAGAGTTTACAGCTGCTGGCGTATGTCGATGATATTGATATCATCGGCCTCAACACCCGCGCTGTTAGTTCTGCATTCTTAAGACTGGACAAAGAAGCAAAACAAATGGGTCTAGGAGTGAACGAGAGCAAGACGAAATACCTCCTGTAATCAAACAAACAGTCGTCGCACTCGCGACTTGGCACTCACGTCGCTGTTGACAGTCATAGCTTTGAATACCTCCACTTCGTTGGAGGGACCATGTGGAGAAAGACCTGGCTACGCTTGGAATATCCAATTGGCGCCACGTAGCGAAAAGAAGGAACGACTGGCGCGCTGTTGTTAACTCGGCTGTAATCGCGTGAGCGGTGTCTAGGTCAATTAAGAAGAAGAAGAATTATTTTGTTAATTAAATGTAAATGTTTGAAGCAAAAATTACAAGTAGACGTATTGTAGCTGTTCTAAGACACAAATAAGTATATTAAGTATATTTAAACTGAGAGACACAAGTAAATGTTTTTAAACTGAAAGACTTAAGTAAATGGTGTTAAAAGCAAAGAGGCACAACCGCACGCTGCTAAGCTCAGAACCCAAGTGCGACCTGTCAGCGTCCGTGGGTTGGCTATCTAGTTCGAGTCAGAGTTGTTAATTATGTAATTGGTACGGTTGATATATTTGGTACGGTGGTGTTTTGTTCGTACGAGATCTTGTTGACCGTACGGTCGAGTCTACTGATCCCACATCCGGCCGTCCTGATGGTTCATTCGTACATTTTTCCATTTATTCCGACACTGTGATTGTTTTCTGCGGTCCTTCGTGATCTCCAATTGTCATTACCTCGTACCTGCCATGTTTAGGCGTAGCAGTCACCTTATAAGGACCCAAGAATTTAGGTTTCAACTTCAACTCCGGTCCGAATTGAGTTCTCTTAATTGCGACTAGGTCATTTGTTTTATATTGAATTTCAGGTTTTCTCTTAGAATTATAGTTCTTACGATTTTCCTGTTGCAGTTTCTGAATGTTACTCTGGGCTTCTTCTCGCAAACTATCTCTTTCTCTATCAATTTCTTCTACGGTCTCATTTCGTAATAACTGTCTTAATTCTAAATCATCAGTACTGCGCATATCTAGCCCCGTCAAAATTTTAAACGGAGCGATTTTTGTACTTCTTGGGAATGTGTTATTAATAATTTGCTGAACACGTCCTATGAACTTCTACCATTGAGATGGATTTTCTTGTGATAATTTCGCTAGCATAGGAACTACAATCTTATTGATACGTTCGACTTGTCTATTCTCTCTCGGTACGCCTGTTGCTATAAGTAAGTGCTGAATGCCATTTCCTTTGCAATACTCTGCGAACGCTTCTGACGTGAACACACAGAAACCCTTCTTTTTTTAATTGAGCAAGAAATTCGACTCTAAGCATCTACGTGCCTCAGTTTTGTTCCGGATCGGTGCTCGATAGTAAACGAAAAGTCTTGAAGAAAAATAGCCCATCTCGACACCCTTAGAGGAACCTCACTCTTTTTCATCGTTTGAGCGAACGCGTTACAATCTATTATGATTTTAAAATGTATACCCAATAGATATATACGCCACTTTTTTAAAGCCTCTATGATAGCTAAAACCTCTAGCTCGTATGAATGATATTTTTCCTCCTGTGGAGTTGTCCGACGACTCATGTATTGTACTGGATGATACTGTTGATCACTTGGGTTTTTTTTGCAACAATGCCGCCCCATATCCATACATGCTCGCATCTGAATGTACTTCGGTCCCAGCCTGCGTATCGTATAACTTTAGTCAAAGCTAACTTTAGTTGTTCGACTGCCAAAAGCTCTTTGTCACCCATTTTAAACCTAACGCTCTTCCGAAACAAGTCCATAAGCGGCCTAGCTTTCGATGCGTAATCCGCCACAAATCTTCGAAAATATGAAGTTAATCCCAAAAAACGCTGAACCGAATTCACATTATTAGGGAAAAATTGACACCGCTCGTATTTTCTCCTCTTAAGGCTTTATAGTTCTCTACTAGATATCCCAAGAAAGACACCGTTTTCTTTAAAATTCGTAAACCATTTTCCGATGCGCGTTTCAACATAAACTCAAGTTTCTGAATATTAATCTGTATTAAATCTCTGAAAACTGAACTAACGAATCGAAAAAAACTGCAGAAGAATTCGAAATGCCAAATGGAACGTATAAAAACTCATATTGACCAGGGTGGGTAACAAATGATGTAAACTTTTTAGACTAGCGTGAAACTGGCACATGAAAGAATCCATTTGCCAAATCTATGGTTGTAAAAATCTTTGCGCTCTGCAATTGTTCTAGGACATCGTCAATCAATACCATAGGAAAATTATCCTTAACTATTATCTCTTTTAACTTCCGGTAATCGAAACACATTCTTTTAGACCCATCTTTTTTCAGTACTAATACTATAGGGGAAGCATACTCTGAAGTGGTCTGCTGTATTATTCCTTCCTCTAACCACTGACTAACTGGATTTTCGATAAGGCACTGATCTACATAAGGTACTCGTCTAGGGGTGGTATACACTGGTGTATCATCTGTCAAAATAATCTTCATAGCGACTGGACTTTCTATTTTCTTTACAGGTGAATACGTATTAATCATGGAAGATAAAACTGTAGCTTGCTCTCTATTGAAATGATTTAAATCAGCTACCAGCTTATTCTCCTTCTCATCCTCTATAGCAGTGTTTCCCAAAGTGGGCGATAACGCCCCATGTGGGCGCTGCAGGTGCCAAGGGGGGCGGTAAGAGACCCAGAAAGAAAATGGGGTCGTTGTGTAGAGGCCTGGGGGGTGATTTGTAATTTTATTTAGCTAGGAGTCCTCTTAGACAACGACTGCATGAGCTCTCGACTCTCAACAACAACTTGTGAACATCAACTAATATGAATTAAAAGATTGCTCAAACTCTCCTATTTTACACTTTCGCATTTTAATAGTGCTGCTTAAGCATTCCTATATAAACAATGTAATATTTATTTTATTTTCATTTGTGGTTTTGCGCGCAATAGATGAGCAGTACTTACGCCTCCTTTACACTACTCGCGAAGTCTAACGTATTTCTCAAAGCAAAACAATGTCGGAAGCAAAAAAGAAGAGTGCGGAATATATTAAATTCGGATTCATTGAAAATCCCACAACCCCATCCTCGCCTTTTTGTCTTCTATGTCTAAAACATTTTCGAATGAAGCAATGCAGCCTTCAAGACTGCAAGATCATTTGAATAAAATGCATCCAGATAAGAGAGACAAGAATGTAGCATATTTTCAAGACCTAGAGAAGAAGCATAATACCCAGCCAAGTGTAGCAAAACTATTTTCGGCGGCTGCTAAGCAAGATGACGACGGACTTCGGGCTTCGTACAATATCTCTTTGTTAATTGCTCAAAAAGGCAAACCACATAACATCGGAGAAGAGTTAATATTGCCAGCAATAAATGAAGTAATAACTACTGTGCTTCATGAACCGGCCGGAGATATTATCCGAAAAATTCCTTTGAGTAATAATTCTGTGCAAAGACGAATTGATGAAATGGCTGAAAACATTGAAGAATCATTGTGCGATTACCTTAGGTCAAGTCAATTTTCAATTCAGCTGGATGAGTCCACTTTACCAACTAATGAAGCATTGTTGTTGTCTTACGTGAGTTTTATTAAAGATGAGAAAATATGTGAAGAACTATTATTTGATAGAAATTTAGAGACCGATACAAAAGGCGAAACTATATTCAATATATTGGAAAAGTTTTGCGATGAGAAAGAAATTCCTTTGAAAAATATTATTTCAGTTGCGACGGATGGCGCTCCGGCTATGACAGGGTGCCATAAAGGCTTCATAGCGTACTTAAAAAATAAAATTCCAGATGTCCTTGGTGTACATTGCATTATTCATAGACAACATTTAGTTGCTAGAAACTTAAGTGAAAAACTATTTCAACCACTGCAATATGTCATCAAAACAGTCAATAAAATCCGCAACAGCTCTTTGAATGATAGATTATTTCATCAGCTTGTGTTACTAATGACGAGGATTTCAACCGTTTGTTGTTTCATACTGAAGTTCGTTGGCTATCAAGAGGCAATTGTCTGACTCGATTTTACAACCTGTTTGACTCTGTTATAGAGTTCTTGGAAACTAAAAATACAGAAATGCAAGACAAGCTCATAACATCAAAGAATGATACAGCTTACATGACAGACCTGTACAAATATTTCAACGACATGAATCTCCAACTGCAGGGCGATAAACTAAATTTAATTAAAACAAAAAACGTCGTTGCTGCTTTCGTAGCCAAACTGCTTCTACACAAAAAGAATCTGGGCAGACATGAGTTTCACAATTTTCCGAATTTATCAGTATCATGCAGTAACGACGAATTGTGTGCCTACTGCCAACATTTGGAAAACCTCCACATTGACTTTACCGAACGATACCATTTTGAAACATGGAAATACCAGACTGGGTGTTGGATCCGTTTTCAAATGTCAACACAGCAATGTCACCTCAGCTGGAAGAAGAACTTATAGAATTGACAACAAACGAGGAAATAAAAATCAAGTTCAAAAATGGTTACCAAGAATTTTGGCTGCAAAAACCGATACCCTGGATTGTGGTCGATCGTTCAACGATTCTTGATAGCAATCCCACCGTCATATTTGTGTGAACCGAACGTGGCGACTTCCGACTGTTCTTGAGTAAATTGGAACCTGATATTAACGAACTTATTAAACAGCATCAGATTCATCCTTCACATTAGTTTTTATATATGGATCGATTATTTTAGTTTTATTTTTAATAAAATATTCTCTGTTTTAATACTATAAAGTTGTGTTTCAATAATTATTCTTATTGGCAGGTGGCCCGTAAGAGTTAACTTGAGACCTAAGCGCCGTTTATGTTACCTACTGCGCTTAGGTTTCAAGTTGCTGGTTATAGTAAAAGTTTCGTTTAGAATTCTGCGTTAATATACATATATAGGTCACAATAATTAATTTGAAGTTGTAGTGGTTTTTAAATAGGTGAAAAAATGGGTGCGCTAAAAATTTATCCTCAAAGTGGGCGGTAGACAAAATAAGTTTGAGAACCACTTTTAATTCGGAAAACAAGTCGCTTTGGTTCTGTAAAGGTTCACTACTAACAGATAATTTAATGATACCTTCATTAAAAGCTTCACCTTCTCTTACCAACATGTCGACTTTACCCAATACTCTATTACCTATTATAGCAGGGTATCGCAAATCTTTTTCCTTAACTACATACATGGAAGTTGATATTCATCTTTATTTTATCTATGTTCGTCTCTATATGAAAACTTCCTAGTGTTATAATAGCACTATCCTTTAATCCTACTAAACGCCGTTTGTCGTTAGTATGCTGATCAAGTTGGATTAGAGTTTCATAACGCATAATGCAAAGATCACTTCCGGTATCAATTAACGCGGAAAAAGTAAAACCATTTTGTTGAATGATCTTAAATATTAGCCCGCCTATATCATTTATAACATTTATATTTTTCTCTTGCTTAATTACACTGTTCGGTAGATTATTACCTTTACATTCAAAAGAACGATGACCTATCTTATTACACTTGTAACAACGGTACTGCTTACCCGAACAATTTTTTGCAAAATGTGTCCCTTTACGCCTCTAATAAACGACTTAGCTGCACCCTTTAATAGTTGCTTTGCATAAATAAACATTTGTACTTCATTCCCCCCTATTGTAGCCGCATTATCTTCAAACTCAATTACCCACTGATTAACGTTTAGTGAGTCTGTACCAGTAAATGAAGATATACTATCTTCAATGTCTTTCAATGTAAAGTGTGAAATGTTCCTAACACGCGGACCTACGGTTTCTACGTCTTCATACTGACCGGCACTCGATTCATCGTCGCTAAACTCAGCATCACTCAGGCCAAAATGTCGGATCAGAAGGGTCTGATTTCTTTCCGTTCGTTGTCAGTCCCAGTTCTACGCGCTTTCTCTTAGCAACGCTAACGTTATAGCTTAAATGGTTTCAGTATCCATGTTGGGTTATGAATTTTTACAAATAATTTTATAATAAAAATCTGATATAATATAATTACAATTTTTTAAATTTAATAGCAAATTGGTTTCTTAACATTTAATGTCATTTAATGTTTTAAATTTTTGCATTGGAAAAACGTATTTAATCATATATGCGACGATACAGTTACAATTTTTAGTCGGTGCTAATATGTATCGCCGTTACCTTAGCTCTTATAAGACGAATCACTAATTGGAAAGACGTGTTTAATCGTATATGCTAGACAGAGAACGTTTATCATAGAGAAGGTTCACGGCGCGGAGAACGTAAACATATTTTTGGCTAACTCGGTCGAGATGAGGGAGTTTCACCACTGCCAGCTCGACAGGAGAAATCTTAACAGTTGCGCTTGAACAGAGCGGAGCCAGAGAACTTAAAACATAGAGAAGGTGCAGGTTCGACAGCGAACATTTGTTAGAATTGTAGTAAGGAATTCACCTCACAACCACAGAATTCACGCTGTGAAATGTTAACATTTTTAACAGTTCTCTAACATACTCAACCAGTTAATATAAGAGAAATAAATATACATATGTATTTACATATGAAAAATAAGTTCTTTGATATTCCACTTTTGAAAGCGAAAAATGTATACAAATACAACTCTCTCACATACCCAAGAATATGAAGATATATAAATATATGTATGCATGCCCATGATGATACTCCCAACGACAGCATTGTGATATTTTCATGCTTCAAATTTTGCTTTCAACTAGCGAATCGCAATGTTTTTTTTTTTTTTTTTTTTACGAGGAGGAAGCATCGAAAGCCTGAACCCATGTCAGTGTGGAACTTTAATCCGAACTAAACCTCCTACTGTCTTGTACCAAACCCCCCGGTACCACCGACAAGTATTACGTCGGGAGGAAGGTTGAGTATTACTCATACGTACGTGATGGTCCCAATGCATTCAGTAACAAGCTGCATTTACTTGGTCCTACCTCGGTTTGTCTTATACCCCCCTAGTACAGTGATTGTCACCAAAACCTTCTTGTCTGCTCCAGTCATAGTTTGTGTGTCGCGTCTTAGTTGTTCGTTGGAATTTGGAGTAGTCTTCTACGTTGTTGTTCTCCAGCTCTTTGTCGTTTCATGATTTTTGCTGCCACTTCGGACACGGCTTTCCACTTATCTAGTGATTCTACCATTTGAGACACTAGGTTTTCTGGGGTTGGGTCTACCCCGAATGCGTTTCTCAAAGATTGCCTTTCTTCGTCGTATTTCGCACATAGGAAAATTGTGTGCTCCACATTCTCGATGATCTCGCCTCCGCAATAGTCGCATACATCGTTGTCTTCATGATTGAATCGCTTCAAATATGATTTGAAACAGCCGTGTCCAGTGAGAACTTGGGTGAGGTAAAAATCTACTTCTCCGTGCGATCTATTAAGCCATAGTTCCAATTTAGGGATTAGTCGGAATGTCCAGCGGCCATTTCGGCTGTCTTCCCATCGTTTTTGCCAGCGCTTCACCGTATCTGCTCTGGCTTCCTCTTTTGGGTTCTGAGCGTTACTATCTCATTTGAACGGTATGTGAGCTCTTTGGCTAAGAGGTCTAGCGGGTGTAAGCCCGCGATCACTAGGGCAGCGTCTTCGGATACCGTACGAAACGCGGAGCATACTCTCAATGCGCATATGGTGTACGTGGAAAATAGGCCGCGTCGGTATGATTTGACTTCAAGAGCTTTCTCCCATATTTGGGCACCAAATAGAGCAACTGACTTTAATACTCCGGCTCTTAGTCATCTCCTATTTTGTTTTGATCCACGGGTATTGAGCATTAGCCGGGTTAGAGCTCTGCATATTTTCGTAGCTTTTTCACTTGCATAAGCCACGTGTTCTTTAAACGATAGTCTTGCGTCGAGAACGATTCCCAAATATTTTATAGCTGGCTGTGTGGTTATGCTTACACCTTTCGTACAGAATGTAGCAACTTCTCGGACCTTTCTGCCTGTAATAAGTACAGCTTCGGTTTTGCTCTCTGCCAGAGATAGTCCATTAGTTTCGAGCCAATTGTTAATTTGTGAAATTGTTGTATTGGTTACCGAAACTATTTCCTCTATATGCTTAGCTATTACCACCACGGCAATGTCGTCTGCAAACCCAATTATATGTACTTTTGCCGGTACTTTGAGTCGTAGTACTCCATCATACATTATATTCCAGAGGAGGGGCCCAAGTACAGATCCCTGTGGCACTCCCCGGAGATTTTGTATTTTTGTAGCCCTGGTTTGTGTTGTAGCATAGGGTCCTTTCGTTGAAGTAACTGACTATCAGGTTGTAGAGATATGCCGGTACCGAGAAGTTTTTAGCGAACTTAGTATACTTGGCCAAGATGCCGTATTGAAGGCATTTTTGACATCGAGGGTTGCAACCATACAATATTTGATGGTGCCACCTTTCCATCTTTTCCCACTAATGGCATTTTCCGCCAGTGTCTTCACAAGGGTCACCGCTTCGATTGTTGATCTTGCCTTCCTAAATCCAAATTGGTTTGGGGATAAGCCGCCGGCGTCGTCAATGGCCTTACTTAAGCGTTGATAAATGATCCGCTCAAGAATTTTTCCCGCAGAGTCCAACATGCAGAGTGGTCGGTAGTGGGACGGGTCTGTCAGAGCTTTGTTTGGTTTAGGCAGTAATATTAGGTGTTGCCTTTTCCAGATTTTGGGAAACAGCCATTCTGCATGCATAAATTATACAGTGCTCTAAAAGGGTCTATGTTCCTAACGATCGCTGCTTTAAGCGCTATATTAGGGATGCCATCTGGTCCTGAGGCTTTACCTGGGTCAAGCCGGTCGCATGCCTCTATAACCTCTTCGTTCGTTACTTCTGGTAATAACTCTCTTTGTTGCACCACCGCGATCTCTCGAGGTAGTTGGGGTCGGGTCGGGAAAAGAACTGAGACAATTCTGTCAAGGGTTGTTGAGGAAGTAGGCATTTGACCTCGAATGCGTAGTTTTCCCATTACGGTCTTGTATGCGAGACCCCAGGCATTGTTTTCTGCATCGTCACAGAGTTTGAGAAAACATTCCTGTTTACTTTTTTTTATAGTCTGCTTCAAAAGCTTCCTCTTGGCCTTGAAACTTGCTTGTAGAGTGTTGTAATCACAGGTGCCACGAGACCTTTGGTATAAGCGTCTTACTTTTTGGCATTCTTTCCGCAGTTTAGCAATTGAGTCGTTCCACCAGAAAACGGGGGGATGATTATTACGCCGTGGAAGCTTTGACATTGATATGTCGCATGCAGTCTTAATGCGGCTCATAATCAATGCAGTCGCCTGGTTAACCGACCGCAAGTTGTCAGGAAGAGTAGCGGGTCCAAAGGCTTCTTCGAAAAGGTCTGGGTCAAATGTTTTGGGTCGCCATGAACTTCTTGTTAGGGTCTGTAGGTGGAGCCGTGTTTGGGGAGCATTTACCTCAAATATAATGGCATAGTGATCGCTGAAAGTGTACTGATCGCTAATTTGCCATTGCGATCTGCGAACTAGGCTTGAGTTTACGAAAGTAAGATCGATCACTGATTGTCGGCCGCCTTTGTTGAACGTACATTGGTTACTTGTATTGAGTAGCTCAAGATCAAGGGAAGCAAAAGCTTCTAGTAAGGCTTTGCCCCTACTATTAGTTCTTTTGCATCCCCATTCAATAGCCCAGGCATTAAAATCGCCAGCTATTATCAGTTTAGTTCTACCTCGGGCATCGGTCACAATGCTGTCGATAATATTCTTAAATTCTTCATCATTGATGCTGGTGGGTAGATAGCAGCTATATATATGTATGTTGCTAACTTTAGCTCGAACAAAGCTGTTGAAAGAGCATGTAGACTCCAGTTGAGGGAAACTGGGGTTACATTTCCATACAGCAGCCTTATTTTTTGTGTCACTTAACCAGTTTACACTCCGCCCGGTTTTGTATGGTTCGCTGAGTAATGCCAAGTCGATCTGCTTTTCAGCGATCGTTTGTTTTAGCAGATCCTGTGCCGCTTGACAATGGTTAAGGTTGAGTTGTAATAATCTCATACGACCTGTTGTGCTGCCTTCTTATATACCGGGCATCTGACGCTTCCAGTGAAATGCTCAGTTTCTTTGGATCCTGCCTTCAGGCAGAGTAAACATTTCGGCTTATTGGTGCAGTCCTTGGCCTGATGTTCACCTTCGCCACATCTTCTGCAGATCCTAGACCTATCCTCGTTTGCGCACACTTTCGCTGTGTGTCCATAGTCAAGACACTTGAAGCAACGCTGCGGTTGCCTATGTTCCCGAATACGGCAGAGTACCCACCCGACTTTCAGCTTTCTACTTTGTAGAAGCTGTCTAGCTGCCTCAACCGGGAGTTTTATGAGTGCAGTTTGAGTGTCTCCGTACGCCTTTCTTATGCCCTTAATTGCTGAGATTGTCAACTCCTTGTTACCCAACTCTCTTTGCAGAGCATAGAGAACCTCTTCCTTACTGGTGATTTCATCCAAGTCTTTACACTCAAGTAGGATCTCCTGGGTCAACAATTTAACGTTTGCTTGGTCACCAAGGCATTTCTTCATATTTTCGTGCGAGTCTGTTGGTATCGCTGTGCCGCTTAGTTGTAGCAGCATTTCTCCGCCTTGTGTTTTGCGTATTTTGGTTACCATGTTTCCGAATGCGTTCAAATTAGAGTCAGTCTTAATTTTGCGTAGAATTTCAGCGTAGGTAAGATTCCCATTTTTTGAGATCAATATGGCCTGGGGCTTGGCCTTCGGCAATTTCGTAGACTTTTGGTTAGCTTTCCTAGCTACTATGTTCCACGGCTCCTCCATTGGTTTTAGAGAGCAGCAGTTAGCCTCTTGTGATATTTGCGTGCTTAACTGAGTTGTTGGCAGGGACTTTGTGGTGCCTTGTAAATTGTTGGTATTGGCGTTGTCCTTCATTATAATTGATCGTTTAAACTGACCAATCAGATTTGTTCTCGCCCGGGTTTTTGGCGAATTGAAACATGTTCGTTTCGTTTGTTGTTGAGTCTGCTCCTCGGCCATTGGTTCTTCAGAGCTCTTTGCGCGGCCTCTTTTCGGCTGGGTAATCGGGAGAGATGCCGCCTCTCTAACTTCTCTTGTTGCTTGTTTTTGCAGTTGCGATATTTGGTCTATTAAGTTTCGCATATGCTGGTTGACATGTCTTTGCTTCTGGCTGTGCGTGAGAGAGATTAGCTCATCTATTAGCACTCCCAGAGCGGAGAGCGCGTTTTCTCCTTCGCTCATTGTTATCATCAAATCGCTGCTATTGGTTTTATTTGATGAAGATATGTTGACTACGCTGGAGTCGTTAGTCGAAGCTAAGCCATTGTCAACAGGAGTCATCTCGCAGGCAGATGGTTTAGCACCTTTAATGCTCTGCAATATAGGCATTGTTGCCTAACGGTCCGGCGATCAGGGAGTCTTGTTGCTCCGAGTGAATGGGCTAACATCCTCCTTATTACCAGTAAAGGTATTTGCCTGTTTGGCTTTAGCTGACATTTCCTCAGCTAGGCCTACAGCAATCCCTTAGTACTGGTGATCACGGAAATTCCTCAGGAATAAATCCCTCGGTGATTTCTTTTAGTGTGGAACGTGGGTTGTGGGATGTCTTGCTTTTGTGGAAGGGAGAGAGAGAATATGCGCTCTTTGCGAATTCTCTTTTCTGTGTACCTTCGCACAAGAAAAAAAAATAGATATTTAAAATATGTTTTATCACTTACTTCTTTTACACAAGAGCACCTGCTCAGTTCTGTGATTTGTCTTGGGTGATGTGGGCACTGTGTTTTCGCGCACTTGGAAAATAATTTTTGGGTATTTCCACTAGTAGTTGGTGCCATATGCGGAGCACCAGAAAAACACGTCACTTTCACTTCACTTCACTTGTACATACAAATGCGAATCGCAATGTATGATCATGTGTATGCTTTTGCGTGTTGCCATCGGCATTTCCATGTTAGCATGTAAAAATAATTATGAGTATAATTTTGTATGAATGCATGCACAGTGATCACAGTCAATTTGGACTTGCATATTTAATAATTTTATTTGAATTTTACATAATATATACATTGTTCGGACCGACCGAAAACATGGTTTCGTGGGAAAAACTGGTTTTTGCACGAAAACTTGTGTTTTCGTTCATGTAAAATCAGTCAAACGAAAACACAGTTTTCGCTAAAAACTACTTGAAAACATACATTCCACTCATTACAATCGGTGCCTGCTCTAGTTTATTGGAAGACATATTTTGCCGGCTCTAAATTGTCACTTCATATTTGTTTACATTCCATATACAAATACAGCTGTCAGTTAATATTGTCATATTTGGGGGATGCTCTTGCTCTTGCAAAAACTTTGCACGGTGCACGAATTGCACAATTGCACAATTTTCCTCTTGGTGCAACGGCACAACAACAAATACACGCAATGGCTGTAAAATACATATGTATAGTATGTCAGACCAAAACCCATGTTTGTTTTCGTGCTTTCATATATCACTAGATTCAGCAATGGGTGCTTTCTTGGCTTTGCATATTTCGGTATATGATCTTGCATTTTTTGTAATCGTGCCACCTTGCAAGAGCACGAGAATCCCCCTATTAATAGAGATCAGTGAAAGCTCATCGAAAACACACATTGTCGGTCCGAACGACTTAGATTCCACAACCCACAAATGTGTTTTCAAAATGTTTTCAATGACGGTCCGAACATAGCAATACTCTGATATACTAATAAATATTTTTGTATTATGTTTCTTACTCTTAGAAATTGAATTTATCACAACAATATATACATAAATAAATACATCGTCTATCATATTAATCTTATTATCTGCCCATATAAATGTATGTATACGCATGTGCGCGTTCAGAAATTCAAATCATGATTTTATCTTTTATCAATATATTCCATGTGCGCTCATTGATCTGCATGTTCATACATTCATATACACTAATATGTACATATATTTGTATATGTACATTGCCGAACAAATAATGCATAAGCATATAAACATACATATGCGTACACATGTAAATATGTCACCAACAAAAAATTGAAACAGCTTGGATTTTCTACAAGCAACACAATGTTGTGACGCTTTGTCGTCGCGTCAGTGCTTCGACAGATTGACTCTTTGGCAAAATGTGATTTTCGGCCATTGGTTAACCGTGACAACGGAGATGCGAAAGATGCGTGCGACACTTCTTATTATGAATGTATGTATGTATGCATTTGCTTTGTACATATATGCCATAGAAATTCTATTGGTACAAATATGGAAAGTATAACGAAATAATGCGAATATGCATATTTCATGAAGGTCACCAATTTTCTTTGAAGAAATGAAGTTCATTTGGCACATCTTCACTTTGTAATAGTCGAAATAAATATAATTTATTTGAAATATTAATTTATTTAAAAATTAAAAAATAAAATTAAAGATAAATAAAATTAAAATTATTGAAGTTATACTTCTTATATGAGTTGGGAAAAGGTTGCGATAGTTTCATATTGCGCAACCTTGTCTGCGAAGATGTTCGAGTAGCAAGGGAAGCGGTGACAATCGGCGATCGTTTCTTTCGGCACAGCTCAAAGTGTAAACACAATGACTGCGACAGACTGCAGCAGCAGTAGAGACTCTGTTTCCAAAACAACAAACGCAAACAGTAGACCTAGATAGGTTAGAGCCTCCAGTTTTTCTGCCAGTAGATGATAATGAAGTCATGAAAGCTTCGGAACGTTTTGGTAACGCAAAAGCACTTGGTTTGGATGGCATTCCAAATAGGCCTTTAAAGACTGCCATCAAAGTCAAACGCAAATATTTCACGGACTTCTTCAATAAGTGCCTGAGGGATGGAGTTTTCCCGAATAAATGGAAAATGCAGCGTTTGGTTCTGCTTCCCAAACCAAACAAGCCGCCAGGTGACCCAAGTTCATACAGGCCCCTGTGTATGATCGATACTATGGGTAAAATCCTCGAACGGATAATAAGTGATCGGCTAGAAAAACACCTCGAAGAAGTAAAGGGCTTATCTGACAAACAGTACGGCTTTCGCAGAAGACGCTCGACAATTGACGCAATCAAAAAAGTCACCGAAATTGCAGACAAAGCCATCGAGGGAACTAGATGGATGTACGGTTCCAAAAATATTGCGCCGTTGTCACGCTGGACATTAAAAATGCATTCAACTCCGCTAGTTGGGCCCACATAATGAAAGCACTAGAGGCTCTTAAAACGCCAACGCTTCTGCTGCGTATCATAAATAGCTACCTCTCGAACCGAGTATTGTTGTATGATACGGATGAAGGGGTAAAAGCGGTATGCAGTTACTGGTGGAGTACCACAAGGATCGGTGCTAGGCCCACTCCTATGGAACATCCTCTATGATGGAATCCTTCGACTTCCAACACCGAAAGAAGTGGAAATAATAGGGTATGCGGATGATATAGCGGTGACAATCGTGGCAAAAGAACTGCACCAAATCGAGGACTCATGCAGCAATATTGCACACAAAATAAAGAGATGGTTAACAACAGCGAAGCTTCAACTGGCAGGACAGAAAACTGAAGCAGTGCTCATATCTAGCAGGAAGAAAGTGGAGGTCGTCACCTTGGATATTGACGGGCATAAAATAACGTCACAGTCATTCCTAAAATACTTAGGCGTAATAATTGATACGAGGATGAACTATAAAACAAACATAGAGAAGGCTTGTGAAAAAGCGGCGCGAGTTAACGCGGCTTTAAGTCGAATAATGGCTAATACAGGCGGACCAAGTCAGAGCCGAAGGCTATTACTGGCAAAAGTGACTCAGTCAATAGTCATGTATGCAACACCAGTGTGGGCTAATACTCTAAAACAAAAAACGTATGCGAAACCTGTAAGGTCCTTGTTTCGGTTAAGTGCGCTTAGAGTTGCCAGCGCCTTCCGTACGGTGTCTCACGAAGCCGCAGGAGTGATTGCAGGCATAATGCCACCTGAAATAATGGCTAGTGAGTTAGAGAGAGTGTACAGTAAAAGCAAAAGTAGCGGGGGGCCCCTAACAGCTGTAGAGCGCGAGGAAGAAAGACAGCAGAGTCTGAAAGAATGGCAATCTATGTGGGACTCAGCGCCCAAAGGAAGATGGACGCACAGGTTGATCGCAAATGTGGAGACCTAGGTTAGCAGAAAGCATGGCGACGTTGATTTTTACTTGACGCAGCTATTAAGTGGTCATGGCTGTTTTAGGGAATACCTCCACAAATATGGCCATGATGAGGTAGAAATATGCTCATCTTGTGGTTATGGAAAAGAAAATGCCGAACATATCTTTTTTCATTGCCCAAAATATGAGGAGGATAGGACATTTTTAGAAACGGAAATTTCTGAAAGAATAAAAAAAAAAAGGCTGCAGCAGCACGACAGTGAACTAAAAACGTCGTTGTTCATCTTACTACATGTACATTTTGAGAAGCAACAACAACACAATGGCCGGCATGTACACAAAACAACGCAGTTGTCCTTTTTGTATGTACACAATTTCGTTGTGGCCATACTAATTCCTTTCACTTCAATGAAATTTTAATATTTTGTTCAAAATGAAATTTTTTATGCAAAAAATAAGTAAATAGGTAAATATTTTTGCTTTAAATTATCAATTGTTATTACAAATGATATAATAGAGCTATAATATAGCTATTTTATGCTTTTATTTGTAAAATAACGTCAAGTTTGTTAGATCTGTGAATAATTTTGCATTTTACATATTAGTGGCATCACCACTCTACCTCCTCTTTCTATCTTCCATTCTACTGTCAACTCTACTGTCGTCCTACTGTCGTTGGCAAAAATAGGAGGATATTGAAGTTAGCGAGAACGACAACTGTCGGCCTGCAGTCGTGTAGTCATGCAGCTGTCAAAATAACACTGCCCATAAGAGCGAGTGTATTTTAATATTTGACAGATGTAGTTTGAAGTCTGTCGCCGTCTATGTGTTTACACTTTCAGATTTTCCACTAACAACACAATGTTGCCATGCTTATGCTATTGTTGTTTTTGTAGAACAATGTTTAAATTTTTGGTTGGTGACATATTCACATGTGTGCGCATATGTATGTTTGTATGCTTGTGCATTATTTCTTTCGTTTGTGTTTCATATCTGCGAATTCTCAACTATTTTGTGTGACTTTTGGTTGAAATACTCTGCGTTGGCCGTTGAAGAGTTAAGACTATACTTCACAGTATCATTTCTGTAGTCAGTTTTCATTTTCTTTCTTTGCAAATCGACCCGCGATGGCGAGGTACATATTAGTGATGAGCGAAGTAGCGATTTTTTAGTTTCAGTTAAAAGAGTGATTACGACTTTTAAATCACTGTGATTTTTTTATAGCTATTGTGATCGCTACTATTCTTAATAACATAGATATTTTAAGTAGTTCTAACCTGCAATTAAGCCAAAACAAAAAAATATAATCTTAAATAAAAGGAATTCATTTTAATGCAATACCTTGAATTTTCCATAAATTAAAACAGAATAATTTGTATATTAAACAAAATATGATATATCTTTTTTACAAATTTTGCATTTTGGATGAGTTTCACTTATTGCTTCGAAAAATTGCCACATTTCACTTCGTGATTTATGTATTTTAAAAGACATTTCATAACATTCAATGAATTAAAAAAAAATCGAATTCGAAATATTTATTTTAAGCAATCGTTCAACGGAATTAAATAAAACGCAATACACATATATTTTCACAGTGAAAAAGTATTCAAAATCAAAATTTCTGCGTCTAACCACAAACAATCACCACATAGATACATATATTCACAGTGAATAAAGAAGTATTCAAAATCACAATATCTACTTCTAACACCAAAAAAATCACCACATGCAATTATTGTTCATAAGCTAGTGCCAATTTTAAATTTCATTCACAGTGAAATATTGGCATGAAGAAAAATCACCAATCACTGATATTTTGGGCTAGCAATAGCAGTGACTATGAGCGATTTTTCAATCACAGTGATAAAATCACCGTTGGTGAAATATCGCTCATCACTAGTACATATTTCGTTTTATCTGACAGCGTCAGGTTTGTGAACTTCATTTCTAATTTTGTCTTGTGGCATATTAGAAATGATGTTTCTTCTATGATCCTTCGGTTATAACGGATAAAACGTCTTCTGAGTGGTGATTTTAATGAATAAATTCCAAGGTTTTATACAAATAATTATATATAATAGGGTGGGTCGATTCCGTACTTTTTTCGATTCGGGATTTCTAATAGTGCGGAAAAGTTGCCTTAGCACTTCCTGATTCCAATGCAACGTTTTGTTTTGAGATCGGATTGCATCTTCAACCCCAACTTCGGCCTTGAAATTTCGGAAATTCGCCTAAAATCGTGAAATTGTCTACCTAGCGCCTGTAATACGCATCTCATGGCAAAATGTATAAAACAAAAGTTATTTGTCACGTCATTTGCTATCGAAATGGTATATTTATGTGATCATGGCCATAGGACGAATCGTTCCCGAGATACGAGCGAAAAGGCGACGCGCCACAGCGCAAGGTGAAAATTGTTGCAGCTCTCAGCTAACCTGTATTGGTCACCCAGAATCCACCGCGTGGAGGTGGCTGCTCTTCGGGTTCCTCCCAAGCCCAACCCAACCAACCAAACATATGTCAGGCTTGTTTTAGTCTGAATCTGTGTCAAATTTATTGACAAAAGCAGATTTTGTACTAAACTTTGGCACTTGTTGCCTAGATTTCAGTGTAGAGCGTATAAAACGATCACGAGATTGGGGGCCAATAACTTTAGAAGATGCCTCTGTCACCAGTTTGACGGTTCTCTCGACTGCCACGGTGTGAGAGGGGAATTCACTACATTTCTATACCTCTGCAGTGTCTCCCGACAGCCCTTTTATGAGTTCTTCGTTAGAAACTGAACAAAGAACTGGTGGAACAGTCAAGGTAATAGTCTTCCAGTTAATCATATCGTAATAATTATTAGCTTTGAAATTCAGCTTTGGCACTTTATTAAGTCTAACCCTTCCATTTACAGTGTCAGACTCTGCTTTTCTGGCTGCCAGAAGACGGTCAAGGGCCAACCTTCTGACTTCTATCCGTTCGTCAGTCATCACACTAAGGAGAATGTTTTCTGGAAGAGCAAAGAAAGCATTCTGTTGAATGGATGAATCGACAACCTTGCGCAGTTTAGCAGGTAAGTATCTCGACCCTTAAATTGCAGCATAGAGATGGCGCGAGCCATCTTCGATTGAACTGTTGAATCTTATTGAGAACCACAAAGGTGAGTAAACTGTAAGTATGTACTTGACCAAAATCTTTATTTCCTTTGTTGGTTTGTCAGTAGAAATTCTATTTGCACAGGTGAGCCAGCGAGATTTGCACATGTTACCTGGATGCATCGACGCTAAATCTGAGGAACATTGACCGGAAATAACAGCTTCTGATATTTTATAGAGATAAGCTTGGTCTGTGCTAAGTTGGGTCGGAT
Organism: Bactrocera tryoni; assembly: GCF_016617805.1. NCBI lineage: Eukaryota > Metazoa > Arthropoda > Insecta > Diptera > Tephritidae > Bactrocera > Bactrocera tryoni. The sequence continues at coordinate 14,883,229 of NW_024395977.1, forward strand.
TAATAACCTCAGAAGGTAATTGGCAGGATGGAAAATTTGAAAACAGGCAACTTCTCACAATCAGGAAGCAGTTTACATATGTCGCCAGATAATGTATTTGGACTCTTTGAGACACCATCTATGTGTTCGAAAAGAGCACGAAATGGAAGTTCGTTGAAATGTATAAGACAAACAACCCACTGTAATGGCCTACATATTCTTTCTTCTAGTTTCCGAATGATTCCACCTTTTCAACCAGTATTCGTGTTGGTGCCATCAGCACCGACAACTTCTAGATGTTCCATAGCAACTGAATTGTCTTGTAAATGTTGCCATATAGCTTGCGTCTCATCCTCAACTGACCCGGAAGGAGAGGTGACGTGGCCAAAGTAATGACAACCAGGTTCCGCTATAAGAGAAATATATTCCTCTTCGACAGTGTCGCGGTAGTACTTTTCACCTTCGCTGACTTGTGTAAGTTTATTGTCTTTGCGGCCGTCAAAATACAGCCCATATACAGAGTCAATACTTTTGGAGCTTAACTCCAACACTTTTTTTTGCCCGACTAATTTTGAATTTGTCAGTGACAAAGCTAGCCTGATCCTCTGTTATCAAACCTGCTTTTTTGGCATCCAGAAAAGCAGATGAAACAATCAAGGCCGCTGCTCTATCACTTACTCCAAATCTTTGGGCAGCCAAAGCAGTGTGTTCTAATACTAGTGTGTTTTGTTTGGTTTTAGAGGATGGAAGAGAAAATTCATCATCAGCATCGTTTTTGGAAGAAACCATGTGCGACGCACCTGCATTGTTGCCGTCTGTATGAGAGTCTGGCTGATCTGAGTGGTCACGTGTTCTAGCTGATACTTTTCTGGTAAGTGCTGATGTTGAATGACGTTTTGAAAGCTTTTCTTTATGTACATTTTTCTTTGTAATCTTTTTTTTTCAGGTAGATCAACACTCCCAATGCGACCATTTCTTCTGGTTCTCTGTTCCAAAAGAAATGGTTGTTCATTGATAGGAACTTTCCTTTCCTTTGGACAAGTGCAAGAAGAAAAATAAATGCATTTACAAGCAGCGATGTCAAATAATTTTCCGGCAGAAGAGACAAAGTCGTCTCTTTTAGAGCTCAAACCTATTGGGTTCTTTAAAAACATTTGTTTAAGAGTCAGAAATTTCTTATGGTATGTGGTGAGCATTTCTACAACACTGGTGTGTTTTGAAAGTATTTTCAACCTTTTTTGCAACTATTTCTGTAATCTCTTTACTCCTAGGTTCATAGTTGTCGCCTCGGATTCGCCCTATACGAAATCTTTCAAACTGATAACACAAAAGAACATCCTGGTAAGTAGGTAACTGGGACTCAGAGAGATTGTACGGATAAATGCCAAACACAGGACATTCCTGTCTAAATTTAAATTTAGATACAGACATTTTGAGTTCTGTGTTCTGTTGAGAGAATATGAGTGATAGCACTCGGCGAAATCACCGACAAGAGTGAAGGAAATCGATGAAAAGTATTTGTGTGGAGACCTATCCGAACGTGTCCTTTGGCGTAGGTGAATGAATGTGAGTGATAGCACTAGGCGAAATCAACGTCAAGAAGTGTGGCCGCAAGCCGATTTTCACCTTGCGCTGTTCCGCGCCGCATTTTCGCTCGTATCTCGGGAACGGTTCGTCCTACGGCCATGATCACGTATACAATTTCGGTAGCAAATGACGTGACAAATAACTTTTGTTTTATACATTTTGCCATGAGATGCGCATTTCAGGCGCTAGGTAGACAATTTCACGATTTTAGGCGAATTTCCGAAATTTCAAGGCCGGAGTTGGGGTTGAAGGTGCAATCCGATCTCAAAACAAAAAGTTGCATTGGAATCAGGAAGTACTAAGGCAACTTTTCAGCACTATTAGAAATCCCGAATCGAAAAAAGTCCGGAATCGACCCACTTACGTCAAAATCCAATTATCACCTTAGAAAAAGAATTATTCGAGTTTCTTAGCACAAGAAAATGTTTATCAATAATATCATTCAATTGTCAAAGCCTTCGTGCTCATGTTGATGATTTCTCAGCTAAAGTGTTTAAACAGTCAAACATCTTGATGTTATCAGAAACATTTATAAACGACAATGAGCCTCCAGTATCCGTGCCAAATTTTGATTTCGTTGTAAGCTTTCAACGCAATGAAAAAAGAAATTCAGGCGTTGCTATTTATCACAATGAGCAAGACAAATGTCATATTCTCGCTCCTCATTTAGATATAAAGGCTCCGTACGCGAGTGATGCTGATGTGACGATATCAACATCAACAAAAATTGGCGATTTGTTTGCGGTAGAATGCAAAATGAACCCTAGCGATAATCATAATAGTAAAAAATTGAATTTAATTGCCATTTATATATCACCAAATTCATCGATGAGAGATATAAAATTGTTCATCGGTAAAGCTTTATTACCGTTGTCAACTGCAGGTTCGCAAGCTTTTGCAGATATTATCGGAGAACCAGTAGAGTATAGCGAGCAACCGGTACTCCTTAAGGGAGATTTCAATGTAATTTTCTTATTGCCAGAATCTGAACCATTACTGGCATTCCTCAGGGAGAAATTTTTATTAGAAATGATCAATGGAAGAAATGATGCTACGACAAAAGGAGGTACGACTATTGATGCGGTATTCGCGAGAAATATAGATAAAATAGATGTAAGACATTTCATATCGTATTTTAGTTATCATAATCTAATTGTAAATATTATATGTAGATATCAATCCATCAGAACCCAGAAATGATAATTGATTTAGACTTTGCTTTATAAAATGTGTATAATAAATTTATAAAATGTGAATTTAAGAAAGTGTTGGTCACTACACCATATCTTTATCCTTTCCCTCTCGCTAGTTTTCTTTCATACAAAATGATATGCATTTCTTGGAATATCACTAAGAAGTATAACTTCTTCCGCGCGTAGGGACTCCACGCACCAGTTTTTATACTCTCGCAACAATGTTGCTAACGAGAGTATTATAGTTTTGTTCACATAACGGTTGTTTGTAAGTCCTAAAACTAAAAGAGTCAGATATAGGGTTATATATACCAAAGTGATCAGGGCGACGAGTAGAGTCGAAATCCGGATGTCTGTCTGTCCGTCCGTCTGTCCGTCCGACCGTGCAAGCTGTAACTTGAGTAAAAATTGAGATATCATGATGAAACTTGGTACACGTATTCCTTGGCTCCATAAGAAGGTTAAGTTCGAAGATGGGCAAAATCGGCCCAGTGCCACGCCCATAAAATGGCGGAAACCGAAAACCTATAAAGTGTCATAACTAAGCCATAAATAAAGATATTAAAATGAAATTTGGCACAAAGGATCGCATTAGGGAGGGACATATTTGGAAGTAATTTTTTTGGAAAAGTGGGCGTGGCCCCGCCCCCTACTAAGTTTTTTGTACATATCTCGGAAACTATTATAGCTATGTCAACCAAACTCTACAGAGTCGTTTTCTTCAGGTATTTCCATATACAGTTCAAAAATGGAAGAAATCGGATTATAACCACGCCCACCTCCCATACAAAGGTTATGTTCAAAATCACTAAAAGTGCGTTAACCGACTAACAAAAAACGTCAGAAACACTAAATTTTACGGAAGAAGTGGCAGAAGGAAGCTGCCCCAGGCTTTTTTTAAAAATTGAAAATGGAGCGTGGCGCCGCCCACTTATGGACCAAGAAGCATATCTCAGGAGCTACTAGACCGATTTCAATGAAATTCGGTATATAATGTTTTCTTAACACCCTGATGACATGTACGAAATATGGCTGAAATCGGTTCACAACCACGCCTTCTTCCAATATAAAGCTATTTTGAATTCCATCTGATGCCTTCTTTGTATAATACGAGTATAAACATTAGGAACCAATGATGATAGCGGAATAAAACTTTACACAAATACGGTATTTGAAAAATATGTAAATGACGGATAATGAAATCTCGATTATCACTTTACCATGCGAGAGTATAAAATGTTCGGTGACACCCGAACTTAGCCCTTCCTTACTTGTTTTTAACTAATTTTTCCCGATTTTGCAAAAATATTAAAAGTTTTACCATTTTTCGGAAAATAATGGTTCATATGATATAAAATAATCACGCATATGTGACTCAGAGAATGCTTTTTATACTCTCGCAACAATGTTGCTAACGAGAGTATTATAGTTTTGTTCACATAACGGTTGTTTGTAAGTCCTAAAACTAAAAGAGTCAGATATAGGGTTATATATACCAAAGTGATCAGGGCGACGAGTAGAGTCGAAATCCGGATGTTCTGTCTGTCCGTCCGTCTGTCCGTCCGTCTGTCCGTCCGTCCGTCCGTCCGTGCAAGCTGTAACTTGAGTAAAAATTGAGATATCATGATGAAACTTGGTACACGTATTCCTTGGCTCCATAAGAAGGTTAAGTTCGAAGATGGGCCAAATCGACCCACTGCCACGCCCACAAAATGGCGGAAACCGAAAACCTATAAAGTGTCATAACTAAGCCATTAATAAAGATATTAAAGTAAAATTTGGCACAAAGGATCGCATAAGGAAAGGGCATATTTGGACGTATTTTTTTTGGAAAAGTGGGCGTGGCCCCGCCCCCTACTAAGTTTTTTGTACATATCTCGGAAACTACTATAGCTATGTCAACGAAATTCTATAGAGTCGTTTTTTTAAGGCATTTCCATATACAGTTCAAAAATGGAAGAAATCGAATAATAACCACGCCCACCTCCCATACAAAGGTTATGTTGAAAATCACTAAAAGTGCGTTAACCGACTAACAAAAAACGTCAGAAACACTTAATTTTACGGAAGAAATGGCAGAAGGAAGCTACATCCAGGCTTTTTTTTCAAATTGAAAATGGGCGTGGCGTCGCCCACTTATGGACCAAAAACCATATCTCAGGAACTACTAGACCGATTTCAATGAAATTCGGTATATAATGTTTTCTTAACACTCTGATGACATGTACGAAATATGGGTGAAATCGGTTCACAACCACGCCTTCTTCTAATATAAAGCTATTTTGAATTCCATCTGATGCCTTCTCTGTATAATACGAGTATAAACATTAGGAACCAATGATGATAGCGGAATAAAACTTTACAAAAATACGGTATTTGAAAAATATTTAAATGACGAATAATGAAATCTCGATTATCACTTTACCATGCGAGAGTATAAAATGTTCGGTGACACCCGAACTTAGCCCTTCCTTACTTGTTTACATTCTCTTTGTGACTTTGTATATTTTTATTCAAAGCATTTCTCTTTAATCATTCTCGCATGAATTCAGTCGTTTTACATATATTTCTGCCTTCGAACGTGCTAATTTCTGCTAAATAGCAGCGAGAATGGTGAATTCCTTACAAGAATTCTATCAGCCAGAGAATGTGAAGACATAGAGAAGGTGCAGGCAGAGAACATAAAAACATAGAGAAGGTGCAAATCGAAATCTGTATGACGGTTCGATTGCGCGGCTAACAGAGCTGATAGAATTTTTCTAAGGAATTCGCCGTGCTCTGGCTATTTAGCAGAATTAAGCTCGTGCAGTGGCAGAAATATATGTAAAACGACTGAATTCATTCGAGAATGAATAAAGAGAAATGCTTTGAAGAAAAATATGCAAAGTCACACAAAGAATGTAAAGAAGCATTCTCTGAGACACATATGCGTGATCTTGTATCATATGAATCATTTTTTTCAGAAAAATTGAAAAATTTTAGTTTTTTACAAAATCTTAAAAAATTAGATAAAAAATAATTAATTTTATTTTTTAATTTTTTAATTATTTCAAAAAAGTTATATTTATTTCGTCTATTACAAAGCGAAGATGTGTCAAATGGACTTCATTTCTTCAAAGAAAATTGATGACCTTCATGAAATATGCATATTTGCATTATTTCGTTATCATTTCCATATTTGCACCAATAGAATTTCTATGGCATATACATATGTACATATGTATGTACATACATATATTATTTCTTTGGCACATTTGTCTGTATGTTTACGAAAGCAAATGCGAGCCACATACATATGTACATACATTCATAATAACAAGTGTCGCACGCTTCTTTCGCATCTCCGTTGTCACGGTCAACCAATGGCCGAAACTTGCGTTTTGTCAAAGAGTCAAGTGCTGAACAAATTGAGCACGACAGACTGCAAGTGACATCTGTCAAATATTAAAATACACACGTTCTTATGGACACAGTTATGTAGTTGTGCAACTGGCTCAATAACTGTGTCCCTTAGAACGTGTGTATTCTAATATTCGTTTGCAGCCGGTCGCGCTCAATGTGTTCAGCACTTCAATGTGTCGAAACACTGACCCGACGGTAAAGCGCCACAACATTGTGTTGTTGGTAGAAAATTCGAGCTGTGCCGAAAGAAACTAACAAACGATTGCCGATTGTTACCGCTTCCCTTGCTGCTCGAACAGCATCGCCCACAAGCTAGCGTAAATATGTATGTTTTTGTATGAGCTTGCATACATATCGACGCAGATTTTTGCGAGTCAGGGAAAAATATATTAGACAAATATTGTAAATCGACAACGGTTATGTTGCCACTTTTGTCACTTCTTTCTGTGAAGAATCATCAGAAAGTTGTTCAATTTATGATTTTTGCTTTTGCCATCGTCGCGAAAAGACGCTTGTAGGCAAAGGCATGCTCGGGGAGATGTTACGGCATCTGTTTCTATGAATGAAGCGAGGTCGCTTGTGGAATTTGCGCCTGCGATTATGAATGAAATCGTTTTTGTTGTAAAATTTACTACATTTGAACTTCGCCAATTTGGCAGACACATTGACTTGTGGTGCTTTTGCTATTTAGACAATTGTTGTTTTTGTAGAACAATGCTTCAATTTATTGTTGGTGACATATTCACATGTGTACGCATATGTATGTTTGCGTGTGTGTGCATTATTTGTTCGGAAGTGTATGCAAATATATGTACATATAAATATATATGAACGCATGAACATGCAGATCAATGCGCCCGCATGTAATACATTATATTGATAAGTGATAAAATCATGATTTGAATTTCTGAATGCGCACATGCGTATACATAATAAGATTATGATATGAGCATTTGCAGAGACATAAGATTAATATGATAGAAGATGTACATATGTACATCATACATACATATTTGTGATAAATTTAATTTCTATTAGTAGGAAATATAATATAAAAATATTTATTAGAATAGTATATTATGTAAAAATCAAAGAAAATTATTAAATATGCAAGTCCAAATTGACTATAAATATTACTATGTATTCATTCATACAAAATTATACTCATATCATAATTACATACTTATGTTTACATGTCAATATTGAATTGCGGACGGCAAAACTCAAAAGCATACATATTTTGCATACATTGCGATTCTCAAGTTGAAAGAAAAATTGAAGCATGAAAATATCACAATGCTGTTGTTGGGAGCATCATAAGAAGCATGTATACATAAGTACATATATTTATGTCTCTTCATATTCTTGGGCATGTGAGACAAGAACATAAAAAATTTGTTTATGTTCTCTGTGTGAGAGGTGTGTTTTCTACACATTTTTCGCTGTTCAAAATGAAATAAACTATAAACAAACAAAACAAAAATCGTCATGGGCATGTTAATATATTTATCTCTCTTCATAATATCTGCTTTGGCATATATGCCATGCCATTATATGCCGAAAATACATACATATATTTCTTTCTCTCATATTCTTTGTTGAATATGTGGAGAACTGTTAAAAATGTTAAATTTGCGACCCGAATTCCGACCTACAATGTTAACAAATGCGGCGAATTCCTTGCACAAAATCTAACAAATGTTCGCTGTCGAACCTGCACCTTCTCTATGTTTTTATGTTCTCTGTCTTAACATTCTCTGCATCAGCTCTGTTAGCCGTCTAATCGTACCATCATACAGAATTCAATGTTTACCTTCTCTATGTTTTAAGTTCTCTGGTTCACCTCGCTTGATTCATAAAAGCAGAAACTATCACATCTTCCCGAACATGCCTTTGCCAACAATTGGCAAAAGCTAAACATCATAAATTGAGCATTGTCTGATGTTTGTATGAGAAGGAAAACGTGACAACCCCGCAAATATAAGTATTCAAATATATCAGAATAAAATTAACAACATAGTTTATTTGTAGATTTTCAAGTCAAGAAATGTTTCAAATAAAATATACAATATTCCTCTGATTTATGAGTACAGTGAATCCCGGTCAAGTAGTACTGCCTATATCGTGCTGATTTTCACGGCTTGTTTTTTGAAATACACGGAAGTTACTGTTTTAAGTACCACTCGCAAAAGTATCCGCACTCGCCTATGTGCCGTATTATATTTGTTTTTCAATAAATCAGAAAAATCTGTATTTTTGCTTGTGGTACATAACCGGGATTGACTGTATTTGTCAAGGAATGTAAAAAATTTTTTTCGAGGTCGATTTGTATACAAGCTCACCCATAAACATTCATATTTACGCTAGTTTGTAGGCGAAGCTGTTACAGCGGCAAGGGAAGCGCTGACAATCGGCGGCCATTCATTTATTTATTTCGGCACAGCTCGGATTTTCTACCAACAACACAATGTTGTGACGCTTTGTCGTCGCGTCAGTTTTTTGACACATTGACTTTTTGACAAAACGTGAGCTGCGGCCATTGGTTGTCCAATGCCAACGGAGATTTCGCATGAAGCAATAAGTAATGAGGAAAGTTCTCTGATCGCCATTCACTTGGGAGCGGCCAGAAACGATTCTTTTACATATGACTCAAGCAGCTCACGACTTCCGGTCTTTGACCAAGTATCCTCTGGGTAGCCTAAGAACATCCGTTTGAAGGCGAGCTAAAGTGAGAAGGCGAAATATCCCCTACATAGGGTTGTGCGCTGGGTTTGGGACACGCCACGTTAAAAAACACCCCAATGAAAGGAAGCAACAAGCCTCCGATGATAGTTTCTACTCGGCTGGCACTCCTGCTCTCTGACAGCACTCGTCAACAACTCTGTATAAGGGAACTGTGGGAGAGCATTTCAAACTCCTTACGTACAGCTGCAATCTAAACCATTGGTTCGAACGAACAGCTGGTACGACGAGGAGTGCCGTGTCGCAGCGGAGAGAAAGCAGGCTGCCTACCTCAGAACGTTGCGATCTACCACAACACGTGCGGGATGGGATAGATACCGAGAGTTGAAGAGGGAAGCGAGACGCATTTGCACACAGAAGAAGAAATAGGCCGAAATGCGTGAAAGAGCTTGATAAAATGCGGCGGCTTACAGAAGGTTTCAAGACCGGAGAATACTAGATCCCCCAAAGGTTACCGATGCCCAGAGCATACTTAAATTATGGAGGGAACAGGAGTGACCGCACAATGTCAGGAGAAGGCAAACCAGATTCCCCAATCGACGACGTTGAAGCCGACGTTCCATTGCCCGACCAAGAAGAAGTTCGAATAGCAATTACCCGCCTGAAGAACAACAAAGCGGCGGGGGCCAATGGATTGAAACACGGCGGCAAAGAACTGATAGGGAGCATGCATCAGCTTCTTTGTAAAATATGGTCGGACGAAAGCATGCCCAACGATTGGAATTTAAGTGTGCTCTGCCCAATCCATCAAAAAGGAAACTCCACAGTCTGCGCCAACTACCGTGGGATTAGCCTCCCCAACATCGCATATAAGGTTCTATCGAGCGTATTGTGTGAAAGATTAAAGCCCACTGTCAACAAACTGATTGAACCTTATCAGTGTGGCTTTAGACCTGGAAAATCAACAACCGACTAGATATTCACCATGCGCCAAATCCTGGAAAAAACCGTGAAAGGAGAATAGACACACACCACCTCTTCGTCGATTTCAAAGCTGCTTTCGACAGCACGAGAAGAAGCTGTCTTTATGCCGCGATGTCTGAATTTGGTATCCCCGCAAAACTAATACGGCTGTGTAAACTGACGTTGAGCAACACGAAAAGCTCCGTCAGGATCGGGAAGGACCTTTCCGAGCCGTTCGATACCAAATGAGGATTCAGATAAGGCGACTCCCAATTGTGCGACTTCTTCAACCTGCTTGTGGAGAAAATAGTTCGAATTGCAGAACTAAATAGAGAAGGTACCATCTTCTATAAGAGTGTACAGCTGCTGGCGTATGCCGATGATATTGATATCAGCGGCCTCAACACCCGCGGCGTTAGTTCTGCTTTCTCCAGACTGGACAAGGAAGCACAGAAAATGGGTCTGGCAGTGAACGAGGTCAAGACGAAATATCTCCTGTCATCAAACAAACTGTCGTTGTACTCGCGACTTGGCACTCACGTCACTGTTGACAGTCATAACTTTGAAGTTGTAGATGATTTCGTCTATTTAAAAACCAGTATTAACACCACCAACAATGTCATCCTGGAAATCCAACGCAGAATTGCCCTTGCCAACAGGTGCTACTTCGGACTGAGTAGGCAATTGAAAAGCAAAGTCCTTTCTCGACGAACAAAAGCCAAACCTTATAAGTCGCTCATAATTCCCATATACGATGACATTGACATAGTTCAGCGAATTAATAGACAGCGGCTACGCTGGCTAGGTCATGTTGTCCGAATGGACGAAAACACTCCAACTCTGAAAGTATTGGACGCAGTACCCGTCTGGGAAGCAGAGGAAGAGGAAGGACCAAGTGAAGAAGGACCTGGCTTCGCTCGGAAGATCCAATTGGCGCCACGACCGGCGCGCTGTTGTTAACTCGGCTATAATCGCGTAATCGGTGTCTATGCCAATTAAGAAGAAGAAGACGACATTGTATTTTTCCAAAGATTTTAAGGAATTTATCAAAAAAATTGTTCAATTTGTACGTACATGCTTGTGTGTTTTGATAAATAAAATATACATATAATAATATATGAAATATTTAAAAAATAGCTCATTTGCACAATAACTACAAATTTTGTTTGTAATAATTTAATTATAATATTATCAGTTAAACATGCAAGTTAACGCCACCAATAGCTAACAGCACTTATGTATAAAATAAACAATAAGGCCCGGTTTCACAGTCCATACTTATGTTGTACTTAAGATAAAACAGGAAAATATTGTTTTACAGTGCATTCTTATGTAATGCTTAAGTACTGAAAAGGGGAGACTTAAGCAGTGCTTAAATAACAGCTGATTTTTGTTTTGAATTTGCTTTGAATTTTCAGCGACATCTTTCGTAGCGTAGGGCAAGTGTCCGTTCGTTTGCACTCAATAACAGCTTATACTTTTCCTTCAGTTCCCATAGGTGCTCCGACTCGCTAGTGATGAAATTTGGGGTTCTTTTGTTGTTTTCATCAATTTTTGATATAATTTTCCTCGCAAATTTATGTATTGTCTGTTATAATTTAAATATTTCAAACATATTTTTATGAATGACATTTGTAAAACATATGTTGCCCATAACGTTGCCATATATCACAATAAAATTTTATAGAAATTGAGCATTGACTGTGAAACGCAAACGACCACTCAGTTTGCAACAATACTTAGCTAAGATTTTATTTAGGCACAACTTAAGTATGGACTGTGAAACCGGGCATAAGTATATAATTTTTTTACTAAACGAGTTTGTCAAATATGTCATTGATTTTCCAATTAGGCCATCAAACTAAACATAGTGCAACAAAATCAAAAGTAAAATGGCGAGACAATACCGTAATCAACAAAAACAGCAAAAGCATAAAAACCAAATCACAAAGAAACAAGAAAAAACGTTAACTTCGGCTGCACCGAAGCTAATATACCCTTCACAGATTACATTGGTGCCTTAGAAAATAATTTATACCAAATTTCGTAAATATATCTTGTCAAATGCAAAAGTTTTCCATACCAGCATTTGATTCCGATCATTCAGTTTGTATGGCAGCTATATGCTATAGTAAGCCGATCTGAACAAGTTCTTCAGATATTACATTATTTTTACAAACAATAACTCATACCAAATTTCGTGAAGATACATACGTTGTCAAATGTGAAAGTTTTTCGTACAAAAACTTGATTCCGATTGTTTAGTTTGTATGGCAGCTATATGCTATAGTTAACCGATTTGACCAATTTCTTCGGAGATCACATTGTTGTTTTAGAAAATAATCTATTCCAAATTTGGTGAAGATACATTGTCAAATGTGAAAGTTTTCCATACAAGAACTTGATTCCGATCGTTCAGTTTATATGGCAGCTATGTATATGTTATAGTGGTCCGATATCGGCCGTTCCGACAAATGAGCAGCTTCTTGAAGAGAGAATGACGTTTGCAAAATTTCAAAAGGATATCTTAAAAACTGAGGGACTAGTTCGTATATATACAGACAGACGGACGGACAGACGGACGGACAGACGGACGGACAGACGGACAGACAGACAGACGGACATGGCTAAATCGACTCAGCTCAACATACTGATCATTTATATATACACTTTATGGGGTCTCCGACGCTTCCTTCTGGGTGTTACAAGCTTCGTGACAAACTTAATATACCCTGTTCAGGGTATAAAAAGTAAAAGTGCAAACAATACGATTAACCTACTAAATATTTAGTTTGATAAAATAAATAAAATATAGCAAAAATACAAGTATTAAGTATAAACAATTGTTTCACTCTGAGTATTGCAAAAACAATAGTCATGACACTCTGAAGTGCCTTTATTTATTAAAAAATAAAACAAGACAAATTCTTGTATATTAAATACATATGTATGTATATATAAATGAAAAACCTTTACCCGAATTCTCGGGAAGGTCAGACGTCAGCTAGAGGGAATCTGCGAAAAATTCAATGAGTCTGCATATAGAAGAGAGCAGGAGATATTTTGGAGCCCTAACAATACTGAGAAACAAGATTGTTGGCAATGATAACGACATTCGGACAAACCATAGCACAGTTTTAAAAATAGAGGCCATATTTTTGAGATTAGATTTTGCGTATTCGGATAGAAGGCCAATACGCGTAAATGACCAAGAAGTGAGCATACTCAGACAAAGATCGCAATTCTTAATAGATTATCACAATGATATCAATAACAAATTGACATTGTTAATTAATAAAACAATAATGACGCACGGAACAAAATTCGAAGTAACAAAGCAATTAAAGATTAAAAATCGGGAAACCGCGCTTAGAGCATTCATAACTGGTTTAAATTACATTTTAAACCAAATACTTTTTGATTTAACGCCTACCAATTTGCCTAATGCCCTTGCTAAAGCGCAAGAACTTCAGTCAAACCAAATGAGATCACAATTCGCGTTACATTTCTCTAAAAAGAATTAAGAAATTTGTCCTCAAATACAACAATTCAATAAAAACTTCCAAATAACCTGAGGTATCCGCAAAGGAATACTAATACGAACCAAAAATATCCCAATCGTCCAGAACCTCTGAACATGGATCAATCAATTCAAATAATAAATACCCCCAGACCTATACAAACAAACGAAGCACAAGCTTGGAGTAACAGATACAATTTGAAAGAGGGAAAATGAAAGTGCACAAGTGAGCACACAGCGCCACCAAGAAATTAGGGAAATAATAAAATAGAGAAAATACATTTTCTCAATGATTTAATTTTATGAACCATCTTGGCAATATTCTTCTTCTTCTTAATTGGCGTAGACACCGCTTACGCGATTATAGCCGAGTTAACAACAGCGCGCCAGTCGTTTCTTCTTTTCGCTGCGTGGCGCCAATTGGATATTCCAAGCGAAACCAGGTCCTTCTCCACTTGGTCCTTCCAACGGAGTGGAGGTCTTCCTCTTCCTCTGCTTCCCCCGGCGGGTACTGCTTCGAATACTTTCAGAGCTGGAGTGTTTTCATCCATCCGGACAACATGACCTAGCCAGCGCAGCCGCTGTCTTTTAATTCGCTGAACTATGTCAATGTCGTCATATATCTCGTACAGCTCATCGTTCCATCGGATGCGATATTCGCCGTGGCCAATGCGCAAAGGACCATAAATCTTTCGCAGAATTTTTCTCTCGAAAACTCGTAACGTCGACTCATCGGTTGCTGTCATCGCCCAAGCCTCTGCACCATATAGCAGGACGGAATTATGAGCGACTTATAGAGTTTTGCTTTTGTTCGTCGAGAGAGGACTTTTACTTTTCAATTGCCTACTCAGTCCGAAGTAGCACCTGTTGGCAAGAGCAATCCTGCGTTGGATTTCCAGGCTGACATTATTAGTGGTGTTAATGCTGGTTCCTAAATAGACGAAATTATCTACAACTTCAAAGTTATGACTGTCAACAGTGACGTGAGAGCCAAGTCGCGAGTGCGACGACTGTTTGTTTAATGACAGGAGATATTTCGTTTTTGCCCTCGTTCACTACCAGACCCATTTTCTGTGCTCTCCTTGTCCAGCCTAGAGAAAGCAGAACTAACGGCGCGGGTGTTGAGGCCGATGATATCAATATCGTCGGCATGCGCCAGCACAGCTGTACACTCTTATAGAAGATGGTACCTTCTCTGTTTAGTTCTGCAGCTCGAACTATTTTCTCCAAGACGTTAGACGTTGAAGAAGTCGCACGATAGGAGTCGCCTTGTCCCGAAACCTCGTTTGGTATCGAACGGCTCGGAGAGGTCCTTCCCGATCCTGACGGAGCTTTTCGTGTTGTTCAACGTCAGTTTACACAGCCGTATTAGTTTTGCGGGGATACCAAATTCAGACATCGCGGCATAAAGGCAGCTCCTTTTCGTGCTGTCGAAAGCAGCTTTGAAATCGACGAAGAGGTGGTGTGTGTCGATTCTCCTTTCACGGGTCTTTTCCAAGATTTGGCGCATGGTGAATATCTGGTCGGTTGTTGATTTTCCAGGTCTGAAGCCACACTGATAAGGTCCAATCAGTTTGTTGACGGTGGGCTTTAATCTTTCACACAATACGCTCGATAGAACCTTATATGCGATGTTGAGGAGGCTAATCCCACGGTAGTTGGCGCAGATTGTGGGGTCTCCTTTTTTATGGATTGGGCATAGCACACTTAAATTCCAATCGTTGGGCATGCTCTCGTCCGACCATATTTTACAAAGAAGCTGATGCATGCTCCCTATTAGTTCTTCGCCGCCGTGTTTGAATAGCTCGGCCGGTAGTCCGTCGGCCCCTGCCGCTTTGTTGTTCTTGAGGCGGGCAATTGCTATTCGAACTTCTTCATGGTCGGGTAATGGAACGTCTGCTCCATCGTCATCGATTGGGAGAATCGGGTTCTCCTTCTCTGGTGTTTGTGCGTTCACTGCCATTCAGCAGGCTGAGAAGTGTTCCCTCCATAATTTAACTATGCTCTGGGCATCAGTGACTAGATCACCTTTGGGGGTCTCTACAAGAGTATGCTCCGGTCTTGAAACCTTCTGTAAGCCGCCCATTTTTTCGTAGAATTTTCGAGCATTACCCTCTGTCGGCCACTTATCGCTCTTCACTCACGCATTTCGGCCTCTTTCTTCTTTCTGTCTGCAAATGCGTCTCGCTTCTCTTCAACCTCTCGGTATCTATCCCATCCCGCACGTGTAGTGGTCGATCGTAACGTTGCGAGGTAGGCAGCCTGTTTTTCTCCGCTGCGACACGGCACTCTTCGTCGTACCAGCTGTTCTTTTGCACTTTCCGAAAACCAATGGTTTCGGTTGCAGCTAATGCGTAAGGAGTTTGAAATGCCGTCCCACAGTTCCCTTTATACCGAGTTGTTGACGAGTGCTCTCAGAGAGCAGGAGTGTGCCGAGTAGAGAATCGTTCGGCTGTCTGTTGTGATTGCAGCTTTTCGACGTCGAACCTTCCTTGTGTTTGTTGGCGTGCGTTTTTTGCTGCACAGAGGCGAGTGCGAATCTTTAGCTGCAACAAGATAGTGGTCCGAGTCGATGTTAGGGACCTCGGAGCGCACGCACATCTAAAACACTGGAGACGTGTCTTCCATCTATCACAACATGATCGATCTGGTTGGTAGTTTTTCGACCCGGAGACAGCCAGGTAGCTTGATGAATCTTCTTGTGCTGGAATCTAGTACTACAGATAACCATATTTTGGGCCCCGGCGAAGTCGATCAGCCTCAACCCATTTGGGGTTGTTTCATCATGGAGGCTGAGTTTACCGACCGCTGTGCCAAAGGTACCCACTTTGCCCAACCTGGAGTTAAAGTCGCCGAACATTTTTTGACATCGTGGCGGGGGCAGCGCACATATGTAGATGCGCTCCAAGCGCTCATAGAAGGCATCTTTAGTAACATCGTCCTTCTCTTCCGTCGGAGGGTGAGCAAAAGTAAGCGCTATGTTTAAGAACTTCGCTTTGATGCGGATTGTGGCTAGACGTTCATTCACCGGAGTGAATGATAGTACTCGGCGACGGAGACTCTCTCCCACCACGAATCCAACACCAAACTTGCGCTCCTTTATATGGCCACTGTAGTAAATGTCACAAGGACCTACTCGTCTCTGTCCTTGTCCCGTCCATCGCATTTCTTGGACGGCGGTGATGTCAGCCTTTATTTTTGCGAGGACATCAACCAGCTGGGCAGCGGCACCTTCCCAATTAAGGGTCCGGACATTCCAGGTGCATGCCCTTAAATCGTAGTCCTTATTCCGTTTGCCATGGTCGTCATCAAAAGGGGGGTCTCTCATCCGAGGCTGTTTTAACATTTTCATTGGTATTGTTTTTTTACGTGGCGGGTCCCAAGCCCAGCGCACAACCCTTGTAGGGAATGTTTCGCCTTCTCACTTTAGCTTGCCTTCGAACGGATGTTCTTAGGCTACCCAGAGGATACTTGGTCAAAGACCGGAAGTAGTGAGCTGCTTGAGCCATGTGTAAAAGAATCGTTTCTGGCCACTCCCAAGTGAATGGCGATCAGAGAACTTTCCTCACTTGCGTGAACTTCTACACATGACTCCATCCTCCTTGGCAATATTATCTTTATATATAAAAAGCACGTATCACGTTGTTTGTCCGCGATGGACTCCTAAACTACTGAACCGATTTTAGTAAAATTTAGCACACTGTGTCCAAGTCGAACCATAAATAAAATATACAATGAAAGCTCTATTAAATGGACTATCTATTAAGCGGACATCTCCATTAACCATGCACATTGTTGACGTTTATTAAATACAATCTATGTATTGAGCGGACAACTCTATTAACTGAAAGGCTGGTAACCAGACATTGAGAAAGCTGCCTAAAATTCGTAATTTTTTTGCAATGAAATTTATTTGGATGAACACTTACTTAGGACTTAAAGTAAAAATACAAAATAGAAATATATTAATATATAAAGACAATATTATAGTTTAATTTATTATCTTATAGGCACAATGAGGACATTTTTCATATTTCGTTGATATTTTTACAAGGTGCGTTTCAAAGTAAATAGGAGTTAAAAAAAAACGGAACAAATAGTTTTTTCGGCAAAATCAATTTATTTTATTCAAAATAGTCTCCTTCTGCTTCAATACAAAAGCATGTCGAAGGAGTGTTTTAGCTCGTTGACCAGTATGGCCGCCAGTGTGCCAGTGCAAGCCTTTTGAATGGCCTCTACGTCTGCATAACGCTTTCCTTTCATGGGCAAATGCATTTTTCCGAAAAGAAAGAAGGCGCACGGTGACATATCAGATGAACACGGAGAGCGGTTAATGGTTAAAATGTGCATTTTGGTGAAATAATCGATCAGAAGCGTCGATCGATGAGACGGCACATTATCGTGCAACAAACGCCAAATTTCATCTTCGCACCAAACGCTTCAAAACTCCAAGGTGGAACACCACATTAACGTTTTGGCCGGGTGGAACAAATTATCGTGGACAATACCCTTGGAATCATAAAAACAAATCGGCATTGTCTTCACTTTTGAGTTCTCCATGCGTGATTTGTGGGTTTCAGCTCGGCCGGTGCCTTCCATTCAGCACTCTGGCCTTTCGTTTCGGGAACATATTGAAAACAACACGTTTCGTCACCAGTAGAGATGGGATTTTACCCGGAAAAAACCCCAATATGGAAAAAATAGGGAAAAAACCCAGGGAAAATTACCGAATGGGATAATATTCGGGTTTTTTCATACTTAGCATATGTAACATCTAGATAATGTGTAGATACATGTGTATATCAAATAGCACGTACTATTACTACTAGTTAGTGCTAATCTAACTTTGTTTATTTTCATAATTCAATAAATGCGTTATATACATATACTCCATGCTCTCTAATTAAATAAAATGAGCAGTGGCGTACGCGTTGGTGATCTATCTATCTCACACTGTGTTACTAGCACAACTGCCACAAATCTGCCCTTGCAAGCTGAATCACATAATGAAATGTCACAGGATAACAGTTTGACGAATACAATTTCTAATATTACGACTTCATCAGAAGTTTTAACAGAAAAAAAACTTTATCTAGATCAGCTCTTATCGAAGGCAATATTTGTTACCGGTTCTCTTTTATCCATCGTTGAACATCCGGGTAAGATTTTTTGACGATTTGCAACCACTTTATAAGTTACCATCCAGAAAAGCTATCTCCACAACACATTTGGAAACTATTTATAATGAAATGGTCAATGAAATTACAGACGAACTGAAGTCTATAAATAATTTACATTTGCAGTGTGATGGCTAGAGCAATCAGCGCAATGAAGGTATCATCAACTTCATTATTGCAAAACCTGAGCCTGTTTTTGTTAAAAGCCTTAATACTCTTAGAAATCGACATACAAGCCAATATTTATCTCAAGAGATAATCAATGTTATAAACGTGTATGGAGGCCACAAATTTGTAACTGTTAACGGAGATAACGCAAATAATATTCAAAGAGCATTTCAGATAGTTAAAAATTCGTATGCACATATAATACCGCTGAGATGTGTAGCACATACATTGAATTTGCTATGCGAAGATTGCTTAAAACTATAACCTATTAATGCGTTTATATCGATCGCCACAGATACAATAAAAGCAATAAAAAGAAACCAAAGTATGAGCGTTTTATTAGTTCAGATTGTAAAAGAAGAAGGGTCAGGTGAAACATTAAAATTGCCTGGGAAAACCCGCTGGGGCAGTTACTGCACTGCGTTAAAAAGTTTAAAAAAATCCAAAGTTGCATTACAGACATTAGCAGTTCACGAAGATGCCAATATTTCAAGCGGAATAAAATCAAATTTATTGGATTTAAATTTCTGGACCATGGTAGAAAATTGTATAAAACTACTGAAACCTATAACAGATAAAATTTTCAAACTTGAAGGCAATGGAATACTTATAAATGAAGTTTATATAGCCTTCAAAGATATTAAGTCTACATTTAATTTTGCATTTCCGGATATATCCATTCTAAATGAGCATCATAAACAAGATATTACAAATGCTGTAATTAGGCGAACAAATAATTGTTTGAAACCCATTCATTATGCTGCATATTTATTAGATCCAAGATCGCAAGGCATTGAATTAGAAGAAGAACACGAAGTGGATGCCATGGAGTTTATACACGACGTGAGCCAATCGCTCAATATTGACGTTGGTGTTGATTTAGCCAATTATAGAGCTAAACAGGGTTTATGGAGTAGATCATTTATATGGAAACATGTCGCCGAAATGAACCCGGTAATTTGGTGGAGAGGACTCTGCAGGTCCAAATTGCTGAGTAGGGTTGCAGTGCGCAATTCTAACTGCTCCCTGTACTTCAGCAGCCACTGAACGATCTTTTAGCACTCATACGCATATACATAGTCACAAACGAAATAGATTAACTACAGACAGGGCAGCAAAAATAGCTTTTATATCGTATATTGGAACTTGTTACACAAACATAAAGTTGATGACAATGACGATGATGACGAGCCGTTACCTACACCCAGGCAATTGTCAAGTCCGTTTGGTATCCCAATAAACGAAGAACGACCTTCAACATCTCGTGAAAATACAAAACTAATAGAATTTAGCAATATTAATAATATATTTAATGATCATGACAGTAGCGATAGTGACTAAAAATTTTCAATTGTAAAAAAACACTTTTGTAACTTTTGTAAAGTGTAATAAATATTTGTTAATAAGTATCTCTCGTTGTTTTATTTTTTTTTTGGTCAAAGGTTCTTTCACCGCCACAATGCGCAGAAAAAATCGTATAATAAAACAAGAAGACGTCTTTTTGTTGTTATAATAAACTGCTGGTTTTAGTTTAGTTCCTGAATCAGGCTACACATTTTCACTTTTCGAACAACAGGCAACTGCTAGTGCCCTATATGCGCTGGCGCAAAGTATGTGCGCATCGCATAGTACCTATTTTTCGCTGCATTTGTTCCAAAAATAATAAAAAAATGTTAATTCGTGAAATCGTGATAATTACGTTCTATAATGAAAATACCCGTCAATTGGGTTTTTTCCCACATAAATACCCGGTTTTTACCCAAATGGGAAAAAACCTGGGTTTATTCCCGTTGGGTTTTTTCCCACTGCCCATTTCTAGTCACCAGTCACAATATTGTAAAGGAAGTTTTTTGTCTTTTTTGACCTCTTTAATGATGTCCTTCGTATGTTGGATTCTGAGCAATTTTGGGTCGTCCGTCAATTTGTGCGGAACAAACTGTGCACACACCTTTCGTAAGCCCAAATGATCGGTCAAAATACGATAAATCGATATTCTGGAGATGTTCAATTTCATTTCCATGAATTTCAATGATGATTTCGGCTGATTTTGGATAATTCACGCATAGTTTCGTTGGAACTTCCTTTTGATTGGCCCACATGTTGATCCTCATTTATGTCCTCACGACCACTTTGAAAACGTTGAATATAGGCAATCATCGTCATAAACTTATTTCATCAACTGAAACGTTTCCGTAAAAGTTTTACTAATTTTAGATACAAAATTTAATATTGGCTCTTTGTTCGAAGCTCATTTTCGCACCGATAACACAAACATACTGATACTTAGAGCGCAATAACTTCACTTCCAATCAATGAAATCTCATGAAATTCTCACTGAACAATCGATAAAGATAGCAGATTCTAACGCACCAGTTAACATATAAATGGCACCAGAACCAGGAGGCGCTAGATTTAAAAAGTCCTGTTTATGTTGGAAACCACCTTGTATAAACGATGACGAGAAAAGTTGGAAACCGGTTGACTGTCCATCTGTCCTTCCAAGCTAACTTGAGAAAAAACTTAGATATCTTGATGAAACTTGGATGAGGGTTCCATAGTACATAAGAACATTACGAGTTCACAGATGGGTGTAATCGGACCATTGCCACGCCCACAAATCGCCAGTAACCGAAAACTTATAAGGTGCCATAATTAACCACTAAATTAAGATATAAAGCCGATTGACCCCGCCCTCAAATACGTTTAATGTATGTATATATCTCCTCAACTACTGAAGATGCAAAACTTAAATTGATGAGCGCAAATATTATAAGAACCCTTACCGACAGTGTGAAAAGTGATAGAATCGGAATCGCTAAGCTCAGTGCCCATGTAACGGTACTGTTTCAAACTACTAAAAATTTCGGCTCTTAGATGGTATGAGAGGGCTTTATGGGAATTATTGCGAAAATTGCACAAAGGTGATTTAGTGTAATCACATATCTCGGGGCCCGACCAACGGATCTTGACTAAATTCAGTATGTAGCATAAGTTTCATGCTCATATGACACAGTGTGAAAATTTATGAACTTGGACTACAAACTCGCCTACTTCTCATACATAGACAAAATTTTAAATTCCATTTGATACTTTAACTTTCCAATGCACAAACCCTGAATTAATGAATATAAAGGGATGCAATTTGCAGTAATAATTTCTTTAAATTCTTTGACCTAAAATTATCCAAATCCAACCAAAGCGGTTCAAGCCTATAGATACCGAATATGTGTACCCGAGTACTATAGTTGACTTTTGACCGAAAATATTGGTCAAAGTGAATCAAAGAGAATTGAAGAATCCTTTCCTGACAATAGTGACTCATATGTATCAAAAATGAGTTGAATTATTCAATACTTCCCTGAGCCTTCATACTATACCTAACATAAAGATTTTCGAACTTCCAGCTAGCTTTATGCTGCATACATATATCGGCCAATATCTTCGTTATCTCAATGAATATTATAGAGAGGGTTTAACTCAACGGTGAATCTTTGTGACTAAAATAGATAAAATTGAGCGAAAACTTGAAATGAAACAGGGTAGTACGTGGTATGCTAATAGTTAATAGATAAAACTCCCATATACTACGTATACTATAATATTGCATGCAAATGTATATACATATATAAGAATGTATTTGACTTTAAATTGAAGATTATGCAGTGGTAATCCCGGCAAAACAAGCGAATTCAGAAATTCATTCGTCACAGTATCCAAAGATTAATTATTAAAGATTATATTAAGTTGTACGACCGTATTAAGTTCGTTAATATCTTTATTTTTTACTGCCAAACACTCTTTCCCTTAACTAAATTTATATTTTAAATTGCAATGCAATGTTCGGAAAAACTCTCATAATCAATTCTTCTTTCGATTGAGAGAAACGTCAAAAGCTCGGTGGTAACGTTATTAATCCGATGTCGTCAGCTGGCATTGCACCATTTCCTATTTGCAACAATTGTCTTGAAAACTCATCTGCTGATGCATTGTTTTGAAGTTGAAATTGAACATTTGTTGTAAGATTGCACTTTTTGACGTATCTCTACAAATGTGAACTTTTTTAGCAAGCGTTTATGTCATCAGCAGCCATGGTGCACTCATCCCACACAATAATACTGCATTTCTATAGAACTTTTGCAGTTCCAGACGTTTTTGATATATTGAATGTAGGTAGCTTCAGCTCAGAAAGAGCTGTACGACCACCATCCAACAAATTGGCTACGATACCAGTTCCAGTGGAATTTTATTTAGAAATCTTACCGCTGCTAACAGTAATGTTATCAAAAATATTTTTCCGGTGTCTCCTGGCGCATCCAAAAAACAAAACCCAACATTCCCACTACAAATTGCTTCCATAATGGATTCATACACTACTTTCTGCTGAAAATTCAATTTTGGAACATTTAACTGAACATAAGAATTCAATTCATTGCGATCATACGTTGTTCATGTTTTAATTCCTGATTTAAAAGTTCATGCATAGCTCGATTAGGCAATGTTAAGCCCAATAGCGCTAATGTCTTGTTTGATATAGATAAGCATACATTTTCAATCAACACCAATGCTTCATTATAAATTTCCGTGAAATCCATTAAAAGATCTGAATTGATGCGACGAACCCGATGTAAAATGTCTTCTGCCATATGCATCTGCAAGAGTAGCATTTCAGTGCATATTATCCTCCAACAAATTTAAACGTTGACATACCTCAAAATATGTTGCACCCACTTGTACATTACGGTTCTCAATTGTTGAAATAATGTTGGGCCACGAACATTGATCAACAACAAATGCAAATAGAAACATTCTGCATTTTTCGGATGAACATTGTAAATTCGGCACAACGCATCTGATGAATACAAATTGGTCAAACCTTCGGCTCGGTTTCCTTGCATACTTCGTTGAAATTATTTCTACGATACATATTATGTAAAATATACTGGTTCTTGTGCATAAGAAAGCGTTTTTGCAAAATCATCACCTTTACACAATTTAAAGAAAGCAGTCAAAGTAGCATGAGGTGGTGACGTCGCTCGTTGCGCTGCATTTCCTTCCGTAAAATACACTCATTGACCATTCTCGAGATCAACTGCCAAGTGAACAAGAGTTGGATGCCTTTTGTGTATTTGAAACGAAAATATATGCCAAATAGTTACATTACTGCTCACATACCGTCCCATTTGATATTGGTTAATTTCATCGTTTCTATTTGGATCTGCAAGTCCAAAAACGACCATATCGCTAGCTTTTTTGACACATTTACAAATATACTTTCGACAACATCGGAGAATATGGCACTATCCAACGATTTTCTACTTCAATATCCTGATTTCTTACTTTAATCACTGTTGATCTACCATTGTCTTCAGTTTATCGGCGACGATAAAACCGATAACTGTTATTCCCAGTAACGGTGTCCGAAACTAAAGCTCATGGATATTATTTCGTACACTTCCCATCAACCATGCATGTGGAACAAACATTAAACTCTCCACACAGACCATGGATCATGTTTTTGACAACGGCATTAAACAATTCAAGATCTGTTGTTGCATAGAGAATTTCTGCCGAAATGACATCATTAACTTCAACCGGTGTTATTTTATTCACCAACCAAATCAAAATATGAGCATGAGGCAAACCACGTTTCTGGCACTCCACCGAGTTTTTATGATGAAATCCATGAATGCTTTCAATTTTTGTTGAATATACTGTAATGCTGCTAGGTCGTGACGATCTGTTGGCGATTGCCCATTAAATAAGAGATCTCCAATTTCGGCCCATTGTGGATTGCACGTAAATGTAATTAAAAAATCAGGTCAGCCGTAATGTGGTACGTAAGCCATTGCGTCCTGTGCATATTCGGATCGTTCACATTTCCATCGTTGTTAATGACATCACTCAAATGTATGCATTCCTCGGTATGTAACTTTTGTTAATTAAACCGAATAAAATTCAATCGCTCAGTTTCAATATTTGCATACATATCTAATACATTTGGTTTTGTCTTCACTCACCATTCGATGGATTTACCATTTTGACATTGAAATGATACCCATTCTCTTTTTGCCTAAATAAAATCGGATATTGTAAATCATCATACTAGCAACGATTCGTTTCAGGGGGCCTATTCTGTAACTCAATTCGAAAATGTATTCAATTCGAAATTTGGATCTACTTTATAATTATCCGAAAGTTGTACCACCCTGTGCCAGAGTAAATACGTACAATTTTCGTTTTTGCTTTCTACAACTCAAAAGCTAACGAATATTTTATTCGAAAATTGGCTTGAAAATCCGAAAATCGAATTACAGAATATAAAAATCCGAATTCGAGTAAATTGTTTTTCGAATCGAGTTACAGAATAGGCCCCCTGTTTGAAACAATGGAACCAATTCATTTTCATAGTGAAAAAAATTGTGTTGGCGTTGAACGATTCCTCTTCTCACACTTGAAGCTATAAAGCAACGACGTTCAACTTCAAAATTGGAATACCCAAAAAAATAAATATGCAAAAATTGATAGTTTGCATCAGTGAATGGCATTAATGAGTCTACTCTATGGTAAATCTGACCTTGAAACTGTAGTGTAGAATTTTCAAAAAAGAGAACATAATTTTTACAGAGATAGATTTACTTTCATCAGAACGGATGTCAGTTAAATCATGCGTCGAAATTACCTTAAAAGTTGGCATGAAATTATCACGAATAGTATTGGTAGCACCAAAAAAACGTTTGCGTATTCGCTAAAAAATGCTTCGACTCAGGTGTAACACCCAAAAAAGAGCTCAAAGTTCAATGCCGGTAACTTCACTTTCCAATAGCACAACATACATATGTAATCCCGGCGTTTCATTTTTAAATTTTAATGCTTTGCAATGTCCACAAACTACAGACATTAATCCAATATAAATGTGCAAACTATATTCCAATGTATCATCATAATTGAACGCTGCTCGATTAAAATTTTCTAAAACACATGCCCTTTTCTGCAAAATTCTTCTACGTGTAGTACTTTTCTGATCAACTAAATTTCTTTGCAAATGCTGCACATGATTTTCTCGTGCTCTCCTAACTGCTACCTGTGAAGCAGCACGCGAACGTCTCATTCATTTAAATAAATATTTAAAATAATATAACCATTTGAACTTATATTTGTAAAATTTATTCGACTTATATTTTGGAAATTTTTCAAATGAAGAACACAACTAAATTTAGGTAAACTTTTGGATTTCGTATTGAACTGTGTATAAACAACTTTTAAATTATTTTGCTTATTTCTAACAAAATTCTAAACTTTAAAAATATATGGTGACTCATGCAAATTATTTCTTTACTCCATTTTTCTGTTTGTATAATTTGATAATAAAATGTTTTGCCCCACAGAAGCCTCAACCTCATTTTAACGTTCTGTCAAGCTTCATTTTTGTGAAATCGCCACATGAAAAGCAAAACTGTACGAGCTGGATGTCAAAAAATGTAAACAAAGAGAGAGCTGTTTCACTTGGTATTGCACATTTTGCTCGAACCTTTGAGAATTTACTCGCTCTTGTCAGTGTGTTGTAGCTTAGCAAACGTTAAAACGTTTTCTGTCTAAATTTGACATTATCTATATAAATTATCTATATTATCTATCTATATAAATAAAAATGAATTGTTGTTCGTTAGTCTGATTAAAACTCGAGAACGGCTGTGCCGATTGAGCTGACTTTGGTTTTAAAATGTTTGTCGTAGTCCAGGGTAGGTCTAAACGGTGACTTATTTGCTCAAAAATTACGAGTAAGATAGAATAAAACGACAATTCCATTTTCCCATATAAAAGTTGACCACTTACTTGCTGTCAAACATTTGACGGTATTTGTACTCTCAGTTCCACTCGAATTGAAGAATTAATGCGTTCAACTTAACAAGACTTTTGAATCGACAACATAATATCAACTTTGCTCATAACATCGTGTATTTAAATTTCAATTTCAAATTTCAAAATATATAAATATAATTTATGTGTTGACATGTTTGATGGTGCCAACCTTACAGTGTTACCAACTCTCAAAAATCCTTTTATTATAATAACGGGGCATCTCTGCCAGTGCAGACTCCACATTGCTCATTGCTTACTAGATATATAATACTACATAGTTTGCCATATATCGTAAGCTAGAAGCTGTCTCTTCAGCAGTTTAACAGCGCAGTTTTCATTTATATGAAAATTTCGAAGAGGGAACATATCCCATTTCCACATATGCCGACGGCATTTTAATTTTGGTAATATGAAAATTAGAAGAGCGAGTTAAGACATTATTGTGTTATATTATAAAAATAAAGTACATTTTCAAAATAACATTTAATATTTAGTATAATATTGTTAATTTATAGAAATATTATGCAAATTGGGTTGGGAAGTCTTAAATTTAAAAAACTTATACAAGCATAAATCAAAATATCTTTTCTCATTTTAAATTTATTATTTTAATTGGTATATAAAAGTTATGCCACAATTATTATATATTAGTCCAAAAATATAAATTCTTATTTTTCCCAGAAATACATTTGTAAAAAAAGGATCTTTATCCTTTGTTATTGTCTTATTTTTTCCAAAAATACATTTGTAAACAAAAGGATATTTATCCTTTTTTTATGTTCCCCACAAAAGATTTAAGGAGTTCAAGAGCTCAAAACGTGCCCTACATCAGCTACCTACCCGACGGCATTTCGCAAATGATAAAATAAATTTTTCAAGAGCTCAAAGCATACGCTACATCATCTCGAACCTACCTACCCTACGCTTTTGCGCAAATGATTATATCATGATAGCAAATGCCCACATACAGATTTGGCAATGGCAATAACAGTTAGTATTCTATAAATCTATCCTGTCGAGATGCCCTGTAATAAGTGTATCCGAACGTTCCATTGTTTTGTCATCTCATGTAAAAAGCACGTGTATCCGAACGTTACATTGTTTTGTACATACATTTAGAGACTTTGTGCTGCGCTCCTACTTTAACTTCCTTGGTTTTGTCATCTCATGTTAAAAAAAAGAAACATTTAATTGGAGAAATAAGAAAGTAATAAGTAAGTAATAAGTGTATCCGAACGTTCCATTGTTTTGTCATCCCATGTAAAAAGCACGTGTATCCGAACGTTACATTGTTTTGTCCATAAATTTAGAGACTTTTTGCTGCGCTCCTACTTTAACATCCTTGGTTTTGTCATCTCATGTTTAAAAAAAATAAACATTTAATTGGAGAAATAAGAAAGTAATAAGTAAGTAATAAGTGTATCCGAATGTTTTGTCCATAAATTTTGAGACTTTTTGCTGTGCTCCTACTTTAACAACCTTGGTTTTGTCATCTCATCTTAAAAAAAAGAAACATTTAATTGGAGAAATATTGAAATACTGCTAAAAGTGATTTTCTTCTCGCTGCTTACAATGCCGAGGAAAAGAAAACGACCTGACATAGGTCGTCGAAGTCGTGTAAATGTGCAATGAGCTACTTTACGCTCCAACCGCACTAATGACCAGCAAGATGCTGATAATGATAACAGTCGTACAAGTATGGGAGAATTACGTTCAAGAGTAAATAACTATCAAGTGGATAATGGGAGAATGGAACGAGTTCGTGCACATCGATCACAACAGCAGCGAGCACGGGATAACGAATTTAATCGATTCCGCAGACGCAATGCTCCTGTAAACCTCGAACGAAGAGCATTTTCCTACGATCCGGAATTTGATTATAGTGCCGACAAATCTGTGACGATTGGATAAATGTCAATCATTTGTCAACATTGTAAAGCATTAAGGTACAGTAGTGAACCTGCAGGAT
This sequence comes from Bactrocera tryoni, assembly GCF_016617805.1. NCBI lineage: Eukaryota > Metazoa > Arthropoda > Insecta > Diptera > Tephritidae > Bactrocera > Bactrocera tryoni. The sequence continues at coordinate 14,911,729 of NW_024395977.1, forward strand.
TATGTTGTGCTGGTGGCAATGTACAATTGCCTCAATTGGTTCCACCACCTGAACCGTTACACTCATTAGTTAATGGGATGGAAAGTGAGTCTAAACACTTCTTGTCTAACATCCAAAAATATAATAATTGCTTCTAAATGACATCGTTTGGTGCAACGCATATAGTACAAGACGGGTTCATGCCTACTTTCAAGGTAGTATACCATAATTGTTTTAGTGAAATTCTAATTTGTATTTTTATCACAATTAATTTAACCAGTTCTTAAACAATTACAGATACAAGGACAAATTCATCACCTACTGGGGGCAATGCTGCCAGTGCCAGATGCAGATCATAAATTTTTGCAAATTTATTTTATGGGCAATCAAGATGTGGAAGTTGATACACGTTGTGGTCATAATCCAACTGTCAAGCGAATCATTGTCCAACAACTGCAAACATTTCTTCACGAGAATAATGAATTAGTGAAGATGTTCAAAATGGCACTGGATCGGATGCCAAACAAAACACCTGCTGGAGAGCATGCAAGGAGGTTTAATTCACCGACAATAGATGAAGTGGCTATTGTCGTTGTTGGAGAGAATTTGCAATCAAGAGATATTGTACTTCATCGCCGGAACAATGAATTGAAACGTGTATATGAAACGCATAGAGCTTATGATGCTTTACAATACCCATTAAATTTCTGGCAGGGAGAAGATGGGTATTATTTTAATATCAAAATGGTTAATCCAACAACAGGTAATTAGATTATACAAAATAAAATATTTTATATGTTCAATATATAAATGTATTTTTTTTATCATATGTACTTCCAGGTGCTGATACACACAAAAAAGTCAGTGCCATGAATTATTATGCATACAGACTCATGATCCGTGAAGGTGAAGTAAATCACATTTGTATGTGTCAACGGCTCTTTCATCAGTATGCAGTGGACATCCAGTTAAAATTGAGACTGAAAGATTGATATACATCCGTCTTAACCAACAGCAGCTTCGATCTGAAGAGTACATTCATCTTCGCGATGCAATCAATGCTGACGGCAATGTAAATAATGTAGGAAGAATGACAATTTTACCGGCCACTTACATCGGAAGCCCGCGCCACATGCACGAGTACGCTCAAGATGCGATGTCTTATGTTCGAAAGTATGGCCGTCCAGACCTATTTATTACATTCACCTGTAACCCACAATGGATTGAAATAAAAAAAGAACTGCTACACAACCAAACACCACTTGATAGGCATGACATCACAGCCAGAGTTTACAAGCAAAAATTAAAATCTTTAATGAATTTCATTACAAAGCATTGTGTGTATGGCCAAGTACGTTGTTGGATGTACTCTGTTGAGTGGCAAAAGCGTGGTTTGCCACATGCTCATATATTAGTCTGGTTGGTTGACAAAATAAGGCCAGAAGAAATTGATTCCATTATTTCAGCCGAAATTCCTGATGAAACGGTTGACCTAAAATTGCATACGATAGTAACTAAACACATGATACATGGACCTTGCGGAGTTTTCAACAACAGCTCACCCTGTATGATCGACGGCAAGTGCTCCAAACGGTACCCGAGAAACTTGCTTGCTGAAACCATCTCGGGAATCGATGGTTACCCATTGTATCGTCGGCGATCAGTTGAGGACGGTGGACGATCTGTAGATGTCAAGATAAAAGGACAAGATTTTCATGTAGACAATCGTTGGATTGTGCCGTTCTCGCCCATATTGTCCAAAACTTTTGAAGCTCACATCAACGTGGAATTTTGTAACTCTGTGAAATCCATAAAGTACATATGTAAATATGTTAACAAAGCTAGCGACATGGCCATGTTCGCAGTAACAAACACAAATGATGAAGTGTCTCACTATAAGATGGGTCGCTATGTAAGCAGCAATGAGGCTATTTGGCGCATATTTTCGTTTGCAATTCATGAAAGACATCCCACTGTATTGCATTTGGCAGTTCATTTAGAAAATGGACAACGAGTGTATTTCAACCCAAACAACGCTGTGGATAGAGCGGCACGTCCACCTGTGACCACATTGACAGGTTTCTTCTCAATTTGTGCAACTGATCAATTCGCTCGCACTCTGATGTATGCTGATATGCTGTGCTACTACACATAGAACGCATCATCAAAGTCTTTTCAGCGTCGTAAACAAGGAGCACCACTTGAAGGATATGAAAATGTATTTGCCACAGATGCTATAGGCCGTATATATACAGTACATCCTAATAACGATGAATGTTATTATCTTAGGTTGTTATTGGTGAATGTTCCTGGTCCGACATCTTTTCAACAATTGCGAACAGTTGATGGACATCTGTGTGCGACTTACCGTGAGGCGTGTCAATTATTACGGTTGCTTGAAAACGATTCGCATTGGGATGATACGCTCAAGGATTCCGTGATATCTTCATCGCCGCATCAAATTCGCACACTGTTTGCGATTATAATATCGACATGTTTCCCCTCAAATCCGAATGATTTGTGGATGAAATATAGGGATGACATGTCTGAGGATGTGTTGCATCGCGTGCGTTGTGAAACTTTGAATCCTACATTGGAAATTACGGCTGAGATTTACAATGACACATTGATCATAATAGAAGATATGTGTTTGTTGATGGCAAATAAAGTATTGTCGTGTTTGGGCCTGACAGCACCCAATCGTGCTATGCAAGATGCATTAAACCATGAGTACGATACTCAAGCTATGACCGAAGCAGTTCGCACAACTGTTCCGCAATTGAACGAAGAACAAAGGATTGCGTACGATCGTTTAACACAAGCTGTAAACAGTGGGTCTGGGGGGATTTACTTTCTTGATTCTCCTGGGGGTACTGGGAAAACGTTCCTAATTTCATTGCTATTAGCAAAGATCCGATCGCAAAATGAGGTAGCCCTAGAGTTGGCTTCATCTGGAATAGCAGCAACTTTATTAGAAGGCGGACGAACTGCACATTCAGCCTTAGAATTACCATTAAACATGCATATCAACGAAAGGCCAGTTTGCAATATTGCCAAAAATAGCGCTATGGCGAAGATTCTCCAAGTGTGCAAATTGATAATTTGGGACGAATGCACAATGGCCCACAAGAGGTCGCTGGAGGCACTAGATAGGACGTTAAAAGATTTACGTGATAAACAAAACATTTTTGGTGGAGCTATGATACTGTTGTCAGGTGATTTTCGTCAGACTCTTCCAGTAATTCTTCGATCGACTGTTGCTGACGAAATAAACTCATGTCTAAAATCATCAAATTTGTGGCGGCACGTAAAGACACTACAATTAACTACTAACATGCGAGTGTTTTTGCAACAAGATCAAACTGCGACTGTGTTTTCGAAGCAGTTGCTGGATATTGGCAATGGTAAGGTCGCAGTTGACAGCTCGACCGGATTAATGACTTTTCCCACAGATTTCTGTCACTTCACAGAATCGAAAAAGGAGCTTATTCAGGGTGTTTTTCCGGACATTAAACAACAATATAATAACCACGATTGGCTAAGTGAACGAGAAATATTGGCAGCAAAAAACAAAGATGTCGATGATCTCAATGCTACCATTCAGAATTTCCTTCCAGGAGAGTTGTTTACGTTCAAATCAGTTGACACGGCCACAAACCAGGATGACGTAGTCAACTATCCTACAGAATTTTTAAATTCATTGGACTTGCCTGGACTACCACCATATAATTTGAAATTAAAAGTAGGGTCAGTTGTCATCATGCTGCGTAATATTAATCAACCTCGACTTTGCAATGGAACGAGATTGGTTGTGAAGAAACTCATGAATAACATCATTGAAGCTAAAATAATCAAAGGAAAATACAAAGGAGAGGATGTCTTAATCCCACGAATACCTATGATTCCAACGGATTTGCCATTTGATTTTAAGAGGTTGCAATTTCCCGTGCGTCTGGCGTTTGCGATGACCATAAATAAATCGCAAGGCCAATCGTTGCAAGTTTGCGGAATAAACTTGGAGTTTCCCTGTTTCGTACATGGACAATTATACGTTGCGTGTTCGCGTGTCGGAAAACCAACATCCTTATTTATTTACGCACCGCAAAAAAAAAACTAAAAATATTGTCCACCAGAAAGCACTATGTTAATTAACTGTGTATGATCATAACTGTGTTGTATTTAATTTAAGCAAAGATTTGTTTATCATGTTCACGGTCCAGAAACGAGCACATTCAAGAAAATTTTAAATTTTTTTATATGAAGTGTATAAATATAAATAAATGACTTAATATGTATATAATATGTGCATTTGGATCCTTAATGTCAACGTGTATTAGTAACTCTTTATTTCCATCAACTTGGAGAACCACTTGGCTCGCCAGGACATAATAATATGGTGGAAGTACTAGGCGACTCGGACAAATCTGATTCGATCAGAACATTATCAATGTTGAGCTGCTGGCTGTCTTCAATAACATCAATATCTACCAGAACATTCTTGATGTTGGGCTCTTCAATAACTTGAATGTCCTGTATGTCTTCGGCCGATAAATTTAATTCACAGAATGTCTCCTCAGATGATGAAGATGGCATTGTAGAAACGTGTTTTGGTTTAGATAGCAGCTTTTGCTTCACGCGTATTATTCGTTCTACATTCTTACCACACTACGATTATGTTGATGCGACGAATATCTTAATAATAATTTAATACAATCTGGACAGTTATTATTTTTTTTCTGCCGATCCATCCAATTTTTACAAAACGGACAATGCATTTTAAGGAGTTGAGGGATATATAGCTTCACTATAACTATATTATAGTTGTTTGAATTCTTTATTTTCTCGATGACAGATGTAGTTCTTCTTCTTTTCCTAACCATGGGCATCGTCAAAAAAAAACGGCAGATGTAGTTTGATAGTTATAGTGTAAATATTTGTCAGTATTCAATCAAAAAAAAATTGCCTATGGTAAAATGTCACTTGAAATGTTAACGTCTCTTTGCTGTGCATCTATACTATAATTCTTTAATACTCCTAAAAATCTAAAAGCAGCAAATTTCAATAAAATTAAAAAAGTATTGTGTCGTGTGTTTGTGACTTACTAAATATGCCTCCAATAATTAGGCGGTGCGAAGTTCGCCGGGTCAGCTAGTTATAAAATAAAATTGCTTCCGGTATTTGGCTTCACCTTCACAATCCTTTGTGTAGTGTAGGGTTTAATCAAATTGACTGCCTTGTTCTTTTTCGGAATATAGCTACAAATCGAAACGAGATTATCGTGAAACCCGAAAAGAGTAGAAAGCAACGGACGAGACGGATTTTTTTTTCAAGTCCAATGGTTGCCAATCGTTTGGCTCCTGTTAGTGTTGTGAAAAAGTTGTCAGCTACTATTGTACTGCCGGTGTTTTCTTACCGTTTCACAAGTTTGAGCAATACATTTTCTCCTTGGTTCACTTCACGCTCTCCGCCATCCTTTTTTCCCGTGTACAATATACCTTGCAATGGGTATTTTGTTTGTGAGTCATATGCCCACCAGATTTTCACACCGTATATGGCTGGTTTTGATGGTATGAATTGCGTAAACTTTGTCTTGCCACGATACGGAAACAATTGCTCATCAATCGTTAAATTTTCATGCGGCTCATAGTTTCTGGCGAAGTTTTTATTTAAAAAATTCCATATATCGCGAATTGGTGCAGCCTTATCAGATTGTAGTCGGAATGAACGTGTGCGGCCATCATCGAAACGGATACATCGCGTCAATAACTTGAATCGTTTGAGTGGCATCGCCGCTCGAAAGATGGGAAGAGCATCAGTTTGCCACAAAAGTGGTGTAAACTGCATATTATTGTGCGTTACACCAGAAGCAATAAGAATGCCAATAAATGCATAAAGTTCGGTGCTAGTGAAATCCACCCAAACTTTAGGTTTTGAGGTTAGATTTTCTGCATTCCATTTTGCAAATTGGTCTCTTCCATAACGATTTGTTTGACTGATGATAATTAATGAAATATTGGTAGTAAAAAACTGTTTGAATACCTAAATGGGAACAGAGTTTTGTTGCTTCGATCCAGGTCTAAAGCGCATAATATTGTGTGCACGAGTACGAATTGCTTCATTAGGCCCTTTTTTTCCATTCTTTCCCATCTTTACCGTAGTAAGAAGCTTCAGTAGCAGCTGGAGTTTCACGCTCTTCTTCTTCTACACCATCGATTACTTCCTCTTCGTCGCTATCTAATATTTCATACGGCTCGATTTCGATTTCATTTTCAATATCCGATGCATCTTCAAATGGCACATAATCGACATCTCTATCATCGTCATCGCTTTCGAATGGATCCACTTCTTCACGCACAATATCATTATTTTCATTTTGAATGTCATTTACCAATGATGATGTTAAGCGAACAACATCTGCACTGATGTTTCTAGAACGTAATCGTGTATTATACTAGTACACATATTCCACTTCATCACTCATTATTATAACCAAAGCGAGCAGAATAATAAAAAACAAGATGAGAACTGGCGCGAAATATACGTATTTTCACAGTAATATGTTGTGCGTTGAACTACATATCTGTCATCAACTGACTTGCATAATACAAAAGAATACAGAAAATGAGTTCATTAGAGAGAGGGAAGAAGAATACTGTAGCAAAAATAAACACACAAAATCCTGGTTTTGTTTGTAAACACACTCTTCTTTTGACTTTCCCTCTTTTTTTCTTCTTTCGCATGAACAAGTCGAGCGCAAAGAGCTCGCTATAGACTCGAATGAACATATTTATGCATGTGAGTATGTTTATATGAGTGCTAGATAAACATACAAACCAATTTGGACAGGTAACGAACATGAAAACAGATAAATCAACCATGCGAAGTGATAGAAACATACCAAAGTTCATATATTTTCATACAAAATATATGGGGTCTAGCCAAGCACCATTGGTCTTCAAGAATCGACTATTACCTCGGTTTCATACAAAAATTGTGGTTTTTAATATCTAATAATTAACAAACACTTTGCGCTAAACTTTCACACGTTCAAGTAAAAGAATATTGAAATAAGATTTACGATTTTTTAAAGGTAGAACTGATTGTCATAGTCGGGCTCGGGTGTCACCCCTGACATTAAATTTAGCATATCAAAATATTTTTTTTATACAAATAAAAAAAATTAATACTAAAGCTTAAAATGGGCATAATTTATATCAAAAAAGTTTACGTACACTAATGATTATTTATATAAATCAAAAGTAATTACAATAGTTTTAGCGGGTTTTGGCCTACAATTTGTTGCTAGTATTATCCCAAGATATCGAGGTATGCTCCCCACTCAATTTCTAGATTTATTTCCGAATAATTTGACCCACTAAGTCCATGATTCAGCGTTTTGGCCTTGTTTTGATGAAATTCGATGTTTTCGAACACGATTTTTCAAAAAGTTCCAGATGTTTTGAATAGGATTAATGTATGGTGATTGCGGGACCTATGGATTTATTTTTAATTCCAAAACAACCCTGCACATACAAGATGAGACGGGTGTTTTGGGTCGTTATGTTGTTATTAATAGAAGTGGCCACTATTAACAGCCGATTCAAACACACTTAAAGTGTAAATTCTTTTCTTCAAATGTTCAGATACATATGCTTTTCCATTTTTAAAATGTACCAAAAAAAATAAATCCCCAAACAGTAGGAAATGTGTTGAATAGTGCTGGTTTCCATAGACGAATCGCACGTCGTAAAGCAAACATAAGTATGATTAATAAAAAGAACAGCTCGGCGGTTGCTAAACAATATTTAAATAAAACGTATTGATTTTGGGAAAACATTGTGTTCACCGTCAAATCAAAATTTAATATAATGTATTTGGTTCGAAAAGATCACGAAAGATCGAATAGTGTGGAGGAAGATCAATGAAGAGTCGCAAAGAAAAATGTATTGCCACGGTAGGAGTAATGTTATGGTTTGGGGGTATGTGGCTGCATCTGGAGTTGAACATTTGGATTTTTTTAGTAAAAATAAAAAAATTGTATTCGTTTAGGCCTTCGAATTTAATTACTTCTCAACAGAAAACATGGCATAATGCCATCATTAACCATATCATGTGTGTCGGGCATAGTTTAGGCGAATTTCTTTTCCCAACTTGTTAAGTGATGGTTTTTTCCTTTCTAAATATGTATGTAGCTTTCTTAATCACTGTTTGAATATTCGGTTTGTTAGTTTGATTTTCGAGGAGGAGTCGTGAGAATTTGAAGCATCTCTGGATATGTCCTTCCGAAAAGTTCTTTCCATATGTTTCTTTATTTCGAAGAAAATAATTTTAGTTCAGCTATATATACTACATATATTTCGATTTTGAAATTTCCCTTCACAGTTAAAACAAGTCCTCTTCCCATATTGTACAACGATTTGAAGAAAACTGTTTTATTATACACTAGAAAAAATTTAAGACCATGGTTGCAATGACAATTAAAATCGTATTTAGAGGCGCTTATCTAATAATGCAAAACAGGAGTATGTTTTATCTTCGAACTTAAAACAAACCTTGAGTAAAGATATAAAGGTACTTCCCATACGCTATATTTTGCTGTCAGTGAGATCGTATCAATTTAAAAGCAACAAAAATATTTACGAATTTGCTTGCAATAGAAAACTAGGGGAGGGCATTAAAACTGAACGAAAGGGGACGCTAATCTGATATCGATAGTGTAAATAAAAAGTGGAAGATTTCAAGTTCTGTATGCTTGCAAGCCACTTTGGAAGTTCCAGCAAAAACTCAAGAGGTAGCATTTCGAGAAAAATACAGTATAGTAAAAGATACAAATTGTGTAAAACACAACATTCAATTCGCAACAGCCCAAAATTTTTACAAATGAATGTTGAAACCTGAATAACCACAATAAAAAATAATGGTAATTTTAATTGTCTAGCACTATCGCATTGCTTTAGGGATTGCAAAAGCAAATATTCTAACAGAATATGCAGGGGACACAGCAGTCTTCTGCATAAGGAATTCACTCGCCAGTCCCCATCCCACCGCAATGATCAAGAGCATCAAACCCGCCAACCATAATTCCAATACAAATTCGCAAGCCTACATAATCCTCTTGTAATTCAATGAAGGAAAAATCCATCACCCACTTAACTCATGTATGAATCTGATTTTTCTAGGCACTGCTTTAGTTCAAGTTTTTCACAAAGGGCAAAACCAAAACTTGTGAACTCATCCTTTGTTCAACAACAAAAAAACTCATGTGCTTATCTTAACAACATTAACCGATAACTTACCCACTCACTCCGGTTTTAGCTTAGCTGACCCTCACTTCTTTAAACCCAGGCCTGTGGACGTCCTTATCGGAGGTGACGTGTACCCACAATTAATTCTTAGTGTTGTACAAAGAAAGGTACTAGGATCACTACTACTACAAAAACTGAATTTAGTGGGATTCTATCTTGAACCATACTCAAACAACTCATCGAACTCTCAATAATGTCATTCTTCAGCCAAATGTCCCTAGATAAGTTATTCACACAATTTGGTAAATGGAAGAAGTTCCGAGAAAACATATAACCTCAATATTAGACACCTTGTGTGAACAAAATGATCAATAAGCAACTTAGAAACTCAGAAAGGCGTTTTGTAATAACATTACCCCTTAAAACTTTTGAAAACATAGAGGTATGCACATAGCATATGATCCAGCGGAGAAAACGCTTGCATATTATCTGCCACATCACGCAGTTATTAAACCCGATCGGCCCAAACAGAAACATCAATGATGTACTATACGAGTACATTGGACCTATTTTTCAAGCAGACATGGTAATATTAGTGGTAAAATGTGGTTACATTTAGTTTTAATTGTACATATTTAGCCATTCATACACTAATTAAATTAGCAGATGATGTATAAGAAACCATCAATTTGAAGCGGAATGTACGCTGATGATGTACTTGCGAGATGGGAAGAGATGAACTCATCGGTAACTGTGTAGTCCGTAGGATTTGCTCTACGTAAATGGTCTTCAAATGATCCAAAAGTCTTACCAGGAATCCCAAAAGAGCATTTATTGGACCCAAACTTATTTAGTTTACCGGAATCCAATAGCAGCTACTTAGATACTAGAAATAAGATGGAATGCCAAAATGATGCATTCTTCTTTCTTGTTAACCACATATAGGATAAGACATCATTTACAAAGAAAGAAGTGTTATCGTTGATTGCTAGGTTGGCTCAACCCAATAATAGTCACAGCCAAAATAATAATACAGCAGCTATGGCTTGATATTATCAACTGGGATGAGAGTTTTAATCCTTAAATCTTTTTCAATGGAAAAATTTTAAAAAGAATTACAAAGCTTTAAACCTCATTGAAATTTCTCTATGGACCCACTTCTCAACATCGGCGACCATTGATTTCCACGAATCCTCTGACCCATCTGAAGAAGCCTAGGCTGCAACCCTATATACATATAAGCGTTTCTACCCATGAAACTTTTTGCAAGCATAAAAGGTATATCCTTACCAAGGCTAGAGCTTTGCGGAGCAGTTTTTCTATCAAATCTGGTGGATGTGACCTTACCACAATTAAACATAACCCAATATCACAGTCACTTTTGGGCAGACTCAACCATTGTTCTTTTCTGACTTCGGAAACCCTATGTTTATGTGCGTCCTCTGCTTCGTACAGAGTCGGTACAATTACCAAAAAAGTTGAAACCGAAAATTGCAGTCACATTGAAAGAATAACCCAGCAGAACACCTCTGGAATTGGCGAACAATATTACGGACCCCAATGGCTAAAAATTGACCATTAACATTGGTCAGTAACGCAAAAACCGCCGAGGGCATACTAAATTGGTTCTCCTCTTTACCCAGAGGCTTTCGAGTTATAGTATAGATTTTGTTCGAATGCTTCACCCAACAGAACAGAAATAACTGCAGACGAGTTCAAATCTACTTTATTTATAAATGAAATAGTTTTGAATTTGTTAATAAGGGATTGTGTTACCCTTATGTATCTTCACCAATTGGACACGATGAGGCATTGACTCCACCAGTTCTTTTAGCACAGACATATCAATTTTGTCCCATTCGGTTAAAATGGCATGCTTTAGTTGCTTAAGGCTGTCATATTGCTTGGAAGATGCATTAATTTTGCCTGAAAGAATTCCCCATAGATCCTCGATCGGATTCACATCTGGACTTAAGGCAGGCCACTCCAGCAATCCAATTTTCCGAGAGTTAAAGAACGCCTTTTTCTTCTTCGCAACATGGATCGGTGCATTGTCTTGCTGAAAAATCCATTCATCGCCATGTAAATCATCAGCAAAATCAAGAAGTTCGTTTTCCATCAAATCAATCTAGATTTCTGTCGTACCGTTAGTAGAACATAAGTTATAGAGACATGACTCCCACAGTAGCCCCAGTGTAAGCAGAAGCCGAGGTACAGTGTAGCGATCAGCGTGCGCTCTCTTAATGTGCATACATACCTTTTAGAGAAGAAAGAGGAAGTACACACAGAAAGTACGGGGTGCTATTACCCATACAGCGTCACTTGCTTGGCTTGAACTCATTCGACCAAAATACATACACGTGAATCAAGATGTTGTACAAAGCGGAGTTAATGGCGCGGTTGTTGAGGCCCATTATATCAATATCATCGACGTACGCAAACAGCTCTATACTCTTATGAAAGATGCTACCTTCCCTATTTAGTTCCGCAGCTTGAATAATTTTCTCCAAGAGTAGATTGAAGAAGTCACGCGAAAGGGAGTCACACTTGTCTGAAGCCTCGTTTGGTATCGAACGGCTCGGAGAGGACCTTTCCGATCCTGGTGGACCTTTTGGTATTGCTCAGCGTCAGTTTACACAGCCGTATTAGTTTTGCGGGGATACCAAATTCGAATACCAACATAAACATTGATTATTGTCGGAACACTCACTTTTAATTTAAACGTTCATTTTTAATTATAAGACCTATATTTTTCAAAGGAACCAATAAATTTACTAAAATTATGGCATGGTGTTTTTTCTTCTAATTAGCACCTATTTATTTTAGGAAAAGAACTTTAAAAATCATAATTCTTAACGCAATAATACTTTCTTTTTCTAAATAGCACCTATTTTGGGATAAGAACTTCAAAAAATATAATTTTTGGTTGTAATTTGATTCGTATTTCAAAATTTAAATGATGGTAACGCTTCATTGACCACTGATGTATACACCTAATATGACAATTTCAAACTTCGAGTTGTATATGTAACTATATTTAATATTTTATTGTAACTAAGAACATGTTTTCTTACATGCCATGTAATTAGCGACAATATGAAAGAAACCGGTCTAGACATTGGTCTAAATCTCATAACTCTAATACGAGTATAATAATTTCATATCCTATGGTTCAATGTTTTCCTATATCTTATATATAAAAATAAGTTGGGTTTTTGTCTGTTCGCTATATCTGACTAAACCGTCACATGAAATGAAAGATGGCCGGAACCACTTTAAAAGGAATCCAATTAGGATAGTTTGTAAAAAAAATTAGAAAAAGTGCAGTTTTAACCGGCTTACGAGCGTAAATTAAAAAAATAATAATTTCTTATTTATTACAAACTAGCTGGCCCTAGTAAGTCACAAACACACGACACAATACTTTTTTAATTTTATTGAAATTTGCTGCTTTTAGATTTTTAGGAATATTAAAGAATTATAGTATAGATGCACAGCAAAGAGACGTTAACATTTCAACTTACTTATATCAGCTTCAGCAATACTGTCTTCTTCTTCACTAGCAATGTACCATACTTTTCAGAAGATTCACCATCTGGCAATTCTTCCAACAGTATCCACAATGTCTACCATTATTGTCTGTATTTGGGTTTCTGTCAGAACGACAAATTTGCTGAATCAGATCAAAACTCCATCGAAATCAGTCAAAATACCCACCGATGCTCGGTTACGTTTCATTTTATAAAATATCTAGAATGCCTGTCGTTTTACACAAAAATTAATTGGCAAAAATGGCGCGAAGCTTCCTCTAGCCACTTTGAACAGCAGATGGACACTGAAAGACCTTATGCTGCCCACACGTTAGACTTGATTCTGCCATGTTTTATAACAAATTATAAAAAAATATCTTGCACTTTTTCAAAGCGATTTCACTCAATGCAGGAATTTGTAATCTCTTTTATGAAATACTAGCTGACCCCGCAGTCGTTGCCCTGCGTGAAATTATGTGTTTAGAAATGAAAAAGTTGAATTTATCATTTCACTTTTTTTTCAATGCACTGCAGCTTGATAAACAACATTTTTTGGTTTCTGTTCCGGTGTATAGGAAAGATTGTTTTCCAACTCGTGAGCAGGCCACGTATATCTGGCCGAGTGAAAAACATAGCATTTCCAAATGTATACCATACACTATGCGACTATCCTTGTGTCTCAAATGCAATTTTCACTGGAAACTGAATACGTTTGAACTGAAATGGCAAATCGTTAGAACTCAGAGGAATTCGTAGAATCAAGCATTCTGCCCCTTTGTATTCGATAGCTGTGTCACAATCAGTCAGGTTCCATTACACAGTTTCGGCGCCTGAAGATTGTGGAACATAATAACGACAGATCCAACTTTGAGACGCAAATGATGCGGTGGCATACCAAGCCTATTCAAAGAATTTAGAAATTCCACGATCGATCAATTTGTATGAGCGCAAGTCTCCCGGAATTTGACTTTGAATCTTCCAGTTTAAGTCAACAACATCAGTATTTTTGGCAGCTAACATTGCGCGTGCACTTAAGGAATTGTAGTTACGATAATTTGTCCAATGTCCGAATATTCGTGATGAGTTCATCTTTGGTGAATTGGTAAAGGGAAGATGGAATTGATATCAAACCACCGGAAGTATCAACTGGAATTTACCCATTTCCAATTCTTAGCGAATACGATGTAAAATGTCTTCGGCAATGTCATTTTTGTTCGTATTCCATAATTGACGCTAATTTGATGGCTGATCATCGCGAAAAGTGTGCGAACTTCATTCCAGTGATTATCATGTTCCAGCAAATGTAATTGCAATTGTATGTATAATATCAAGATATTGCCGAATAGAGCAAGTTCTTGCAAACGGTTCACTGACAAAATTTGAGAAAAAACTTGTAAATGTTAATTTTGTTGCTGGGGGTGTTTTCTCTGTCTGTACTGTATTCTCTGTGCTGAAATAGACTATATGGTCATTCTCCAAATTAACTGCGAGACGCGGAAAAGTCGGAAAACGTTCATGAATCGCAAAAGTAAATATCACACAAAGCGCTTTATTGTAGTTCACGTATCCACCGTATCGTTCAAGATCAGTAACCGCCATGTTGCTTCCTTTGGTGACGTATTTACACACGTATTTTATCGATTACACCAAACTGCAATACGCAACATTGACATGACTTTTGAATGTGAATTAGACAACAGTGGCGAATATGGTACGATCCATATGTTGTCGACTTGGATGTGTTGTTAACTTTGATATTCACGCCTCTAAATTCAATGCTAAATGTTCGGCCATTGTCATCTGGTGAGCGACGCTGATGTATTGGATATCCATCATTTCTAGTTTGTGTTTCCGAAAGAAAAGCAACTGGATAGTGTTTCTTACATTTATTGTCATACATACAAACCGAAGTATTGGTTTCGTATAATTCTGCTTCTATCTCTGGGTCAGGAATTTCTGCAGAAATGATTTCATCAATTTGATTTGGTGTAACCACCATCCACCATCCAAAGAAGAATATATGCGTGCGGCAAACCTCTCTTTTGCCACTCAACAGAGTACATCCAGCATCTAACAGCACCACATATACGTTGCTTTAAGATAAAGTTGACAAAACATCGCAACTGTTGTTTGAAAAGTTGTCCTCTGACATCGTGACGATCGCTTGCTGATTGCCCGCGATCCATAATTTCATTCGTATGTCATCGCATCCTGGGAATACTCTGTCATGTGCCATGGGCTGTCAATATACATACTTATGTTGATGCCAAAACGAACGCGACCTCATCGTGGCATCGTAACAAATTTCAATCTGTAATTGAGCACTTTGTGTGAAACACACATAACGTTTTCACGGTATAAATTTCAATAATTTTTTTTTTTTAATTACCTGGAATAAAGAAAGCAAACGACAAATTTGACAATTGAAAAACAAAAGGAAAAAAGTTGAAAAAAAAAGTTTGTATGAAAAAAAGTTATTTTTTTGGAATTGTCCAACTTTCCGACTTCACGAAAGGCATACGGTTTTTTTATTTCTAAACTTTCCTCGATCCACAGCGAACAACCTCTGAAAATTTCATCAAGATTGGTTCAGCTGTTCTCGAGCATTAGCGTTACTAACAGCATTCATTCGATTGTCTGGGAAAAAGAAGGGGGGAAGGGCTCGTTTTAGGGGTTTTCCGGCAATTATTCGAATTTTACCATAAAAACCATCCTTGAGCCTCAACGAACATTTTAAAAAAGCATTGGCAAAATTGGTCCAGGCGTTTTTGAGTTATGCGCCAGCATTTAAAATCATGTTCGGTTTTATTTCCTTTTTAAAATCGTATTTGAAAATTTATTTTCTTCATATTTTTTTTCGAAAAATTTTACAGAATTTTCTTAAGTATTCTCCTTGTTTCTGCGGAGACCTGTCCAAATTAGTGGTAATCACCGAAATCGGTTCAGGCGTTCTCCAGTTATAAGCGTAGTAACTAACGTCACTTTCCTTTATATAATAGGTTGTCAAAAAAGTCTTGCGGTATTTTCGCTAGTTGGCGCTGAAAGCGCGTAGTTCTAGTTTTATCTAGTGGAAAAATTTTAATCCACAGGTACAGTACAAAATTTTTCCGTGTCAGGGAGACCAAGGAGTACACGTAGTGTCGAGAATATTGCTGCCGCTAACGCATCAATTGAGAAAGATCAGTCACTCACACGTCGTTTTTAAACTTAGGGAATCTCTGTGACGTCGTTTTATCGAATTTTGCAAAAACATCTTAATTATCCAGATTTTCATCCAAAAATCATCTTCAGCGATGAGGCTCATTTCTGGCTGAACGGCTTCGTCAATAAGCAAAATATGCATAATTGGCATTGTATCCCGAAAAATTATGGTTTGGTGCGGTTTATGCAAAAATCGGTCATTTTTGGGCAGTGTTGCCTACTCGAAATTAATAAATTCACCTAAATGCACGAAATTTTTGTGCATTACACATGGACCAAATGCGCAAGTTAATACAAATTAAGCACGCTTATAGCATTGACAGACGGCAGCGTTAAACCAGATTAATTGCATTTTTCGGGATTAATTCAGGAGTTACCACAGCTAACTCCGTTGCTGAATCCAAAAATAACTCTCAAAATTTTAAGGAGTTTGTGAGATTTTCGTTGGCAACATTGTTAAAAATGGCTAATTTTCGTCTATTGTGAATGAAATACAAGCAACCCTGACAGCTGTTTATCAAATTCTCAATATAATATCAATAAAACTTCTATGTTATGATGCAGTTTTAAAAATAATGTGTTGATATCCTTTTGTAAAAAAAAATGGTTTGGTAAAAATTGGTCGGCTAACAACCGTAATGTTTATCTTCCATGAATTTTCATTGAAAATATTATAAAAAGGACAATGAGCTGTTTATGAGAGTTTCAAACTCGCATATCTGCCGTCTGTCACCTACAAATTTGGATCTGATTAAGAGCACAGTTAATCCGGATTAACGCTGCCGTCTGTCAAGGCTATTAGTCTAATTAGGTCTTTCGTCCGTCAAGGTTGTTATCTCACGAAATAGCCCAGTCAATTAGCCGCCTTGGTCGTGTGATATGACCTATGCCAACAAGCCAGCGACGTTTGATAAACATCGTACGAATATCGAAGCTGAAATTGCAGCAGTATTGGCTGTTTTATGCTTGAAAACCTTCGAAAATTGGGTTCAGCGTTCGACTTCAGCAAGCGTGCCTGTGCTGGCCATGCAAAGGCAATCGAGTTCCGTACATAATGACATTCATTGATATTCCAAACCGTTTTTGTTAAAACAACTTTTGTAGCGCTCTTATTGAAAAACTCGTTATTAACATGCTACATATTAAAAACGCAATCATATAGAGTAATGTCACCCGGAATTTCGAAAATTCTGATATTAGTTATATAGAGACTAAGTCAAGTGGAGGATGGAGCCATGTGTAGAAGTTCACGCAAGTGAGGAAAGTTCTCTGATCGCCATTCACTTGGGAGTGGCCAGAAACGATTCTTTTACACATGGCTCAAGCAGCTCACAACTTCCGGTCTTTGACCAAGTATCCTCTGGGTAGCCTAAGAACATCCGTTCGAAGGCGAGCTAATGTGAGAAGGCGAAACATCCCCTGCTTAGGGTTGTGCGCTGGGTTTGGGACCCGCCACGTAAAAAACACCCCAATGAAAAGAAAGCGACAGCCTCGGAAGAGAAACCCCCTTTTGATGACGACCATGGCAAACGAAATAAGGACTACGAAATAAGGGCATGCACCTGGAATGTCCGGACCCTTAATTGGGAAGGTGCCGCTGCCCAGCTGGTTGATGTCCTCGCGAAAATAAAGGCTGACATCACCGCCGTCCAAGAAATGCGATGGACGGGACAAGGACAGAGAAGAGTAGGTCCTTGTGACATTTACTACAGTGGCCATATAAAGGAGCGCAAGTTTGGTGTTGGATTCGTGGTGGAGAGAGACTCCGTCGCCGAGTACACTATCATTCACTCCGGTGAATGAACGTCTAGCCACAATCCGCATCAAAGCGAGGTTCTTCAACATATCGCTGATTTGCGCCCACGCCCCGACGGAAGAGAAGGACGATGTGACCAAAGATGCCTTCTATGAGCGCTTGGAGCGCGCTTATGAGAGCTGCCCCCGCCACGATGTCAAAATCGTGCTTGGCGACTTTAACGCCAGGGTGGGCAAAGAAGGTATATTTGGCACTACGGTCGGTAAATTCAGCCTCCATGACGAAACATCCCCAAATGGGTTGAGGCTGATTGACTTCGCCGGGGCCCGAAATATGGTTATCTGTGGTACTAGATTCCAGCGCAAGAAGTTACGTCAAGCTACCTGGCTGTCTCCGGATCGAAAAGCCACCAACCAGATCGATCATGTTGTGATAGACGGAAGACACGTCTCCGGTGTTCTAGACGTGCGTACGCTACGAGGTCCTAACATCGACTCGGAACAAACACAAGGAAGGTTCGAGGTCGAGAAGCTGCAATCACAACAGACAGCCGAACGATTTGCTACTATCTTGTTGCAGCCAAGATACGCACCCGCCTCTGTGCAGCAAAAAACGCACGTCAACAAACACAAGGAAGGTTCGACGTCGAGAAGCTGCAATCACAACAGACAGCCGAACGATTTTCTACTCGGCTTGCACTCCTGCTCTCTGAGAGCACTCGTCAACAACTCGGTATAAGGGAACTGTGGGACGGCATTTCAAATTCCTTACGTACAGCTGCAACCGAAACCATTGGTTTTCGGAAAGAGCAAAAGAACAGTTGGTACGACGAGGAGTGCCGTGTCGCAGCGGAGAGAAAACAGGCTGCCTACCTCGCAACGTTACGATCGACCACTACACGTGCGGGATGGGATAGATACCGAGGAAGTTGAAGAGGGAAGCGAGACGCATTTGCAGACAGAAGAAGAAAGAGGCCGAAATGCGTGAGTACGAAGAGCTTGACATAAGCTGGCCGACAGGGGTAATGTCTCGAAAATTCTACGAAAAAAATGCGGCGGCTTAGCAGAAGGTTTCAAGACCGGAGCATACTCTTGTAGAACCCCCAAAGGTGATCTAGTCACTGATGCCCAGAGCATACTTAAATTATGGAGAGGAACACTTCTCCAGCCTGCTGAATGGCAGTGAACGCACAACACCAGGAGAAGAAGAACCCGATTCCCCAATCGATGACGATGGAGCAGACGTTCCATTACCCGACCATGAAGAAGTTCGAATAGCAATTGCCCGCCTCAAAAACAACAAAGCGGCAGGGGCCGACGGACTACCGGCCGAGCTATTCAAACTACGGCGGCGAAGAACTAATAGGAATTGCATGCATCAGCTTCTTTGTAAAATATGGTCGGACGAAAGCATGCCCAACGATTGGAATTTAAGTGTGCTATGCCCAATCCATAAAAAAAGGAGACCCCACAATCTGCGCCAACTACCGTGGGATTAGCCTCCCTGAACATCGCATATAAGGTTCTATCGAGCGTATTGTGTGAAAGATTAAAGCCCACCGTCAACAAACTGATTGGACCTTATCAGTGTGGCTTCAGACCTGGAAAATCAACAACCGACCAGATATTCACCATGCGCCAAATCTTGGAAAAAGACCCGTGAAAGGAGAATCGACACACACCACCTCTTTGTCGATTTCAAAGCTGCTTTCGACAGCACGAAAGGAGCTGCCTTTATGCCGCGATGTCTGAATTTGGTATCCCCGCAAAACTAATACGGCTGTGTAAGTTGACGCTGAGCAACACGAAAAGCTCCGTCAGGATCGGGAAGGACCTCTCCGAGCCGTTCGATACCAAACGAGGTTTTCAGACAAGGCGACTCCTATCGTGTGACTTCTTCAACCTGCTTCTGGAGAAAATAGTTCGAGCTGCAGAACTAAACAGAGAAGGTACCATCTTCTATAAGAGTGTACAGCTGCTGGCGTATGCCGACGATATTGATATCATCGGCCTCAACACCCGCGCCGTTAGTTCTGCTTTCTCCAGGCTGGACAAGGAAGCACAGAAAATGGGTCTGGCAGTGAACGAGGGCAAAAACGAAATATCTCCTGTCATCAAACAAACAGTCGTCGCACTCGCGACTTGGCTCTCACGTCACTGTTGACAGTCATAACTTTGAAGTTGTAGATAATTTCGTCTACTTAGGAAACCAGTATTAACACCACGAACAATGTCAGCCTGGAAATCCAACGCAGGATTGCTCTTGCCAACAGGTGCTACTTCGGACTGAGTAGGCAATTGAAAAGTAAAGTCCTCTCTCGACGAACAAAAACTAAACTCTATAAGTCGCTCATAATTCCCGTCCTGCTATGAGTAAAACACCCTCTGTAAATTTCATTGAGATAACACACTTATTGGCCGATATATGTAGTACAAAGTCACTCGGAAGATCGAAAATTTTTATATTAGATATATGGAGCTAAGGGAAATATTTGCTCGAATCAACCCATTTTCGGCACACACACACACCATTGCCAGGGAAAAATTATACTTGAATTTCAATTACATATAGTGTATATTCACACATTGACCGATATTTTCAATCAAAAGTCAACAATAGATACTTGAGTCCAAATATCTGGTACCTAGGGGGTTGAAGAATTAGTATTGGATTTGAAAATTTTTAGGTAATATGGTGGCACACACTAAAGCCATTATTCGTGCAAAGTTTTATCCCGTTCCTTCAATTACTTCTGAATTTCTGTACTTGAAAGTGAAAGAATTAAGTGAAATTTAAAATTGTGCTATATGAAAAGTAGGCGGGGTTGTTATCCGATTTCGTTCATTTTCATGTTGTGTCTAAGAAATATATGTATAAGAAATGTTTGGTCAGAAGCATGTCACTGTGCAAAATCGGATGACCGTGACCATGAATTAGGCTATTCACCTTTGTGAGAGCACCGCTTATGCATATGTACATCAATTCTTACATCCATATACATATGTTACGGTTTTCTATGATTTGTACATAATTGCATTTTTTATGTTCTCAATTTTCACTTGCACTTTGCAAGCAGGTATGTATATTCATACATTTTTCATACCTACGCCCTCATAAGCATATACGCACAAGCTTACATAGCTAATAAGAAAATTAAGAGCAAGAAGGGATAATAACCGTTGCTAGCATAATATTAAGACATTATTAGTACAGCATTAGGATAGTTAAGAGTGAAATAAAATTAATGCATAATAAAACTTAAATCAAATAAAATCAAAATATTAACTTGGCATTAATCTATTATTGGGCTCCTACATAATTTGGCGACCGTGACAGGACATGTGTTCTACATTTATTATTTTCGATCAAGAAATGCCAATAAATTAATGTCTAAGTTAATTTAAATAATTCGTTTGTGTAGTGCTGGCAACAGCTGGCTTTGCGTTTGTTCAACCAAACGGAATTTGGCCACATCATCTCATCATCAGAAGATGTGTAGCGGTATCCAACAACCTTAATTAACGGATAATTACGGGGCATCTCGACAGGATAAAATTTATGTTATACTAACTGTCAAACGTATTGCTATCGCCATTGCCAAATCTGTATGTGGGCATTTGTGATCATAACATAATCATTTGCGCAAAGGCGTCGGGTAGCTAGGTTCGAGGATGATGAGGAACAATCGGCTTTGTCCTCGCTAATTCAAACGCGTTCAACGATTCTTCGCAACCTACATAATATAAAGCAGCGAATTGCTTGTGAAAAAGTCAAAAATGATAGGCATGTATCCTATCCTACTGTCCTACTTTCAACAAATTTGTGACGTCCAGAACAATATTGAAGCTCTTTCCCCGTCAGACCAATCTAGAGCAGAAATTGAAAAAACGTACATCTCAACAAAATCTAAAATACTTTCGTTAGTCAACCCCAGAAACCGCGTTTCTGAGTTGAACACTAGCATTTCCAACGCAACAACTTTTGGAAATATCAGCAGTTCACATAATCGATTGCCCTCACTAAAATTGCTTCAATTTGACGGGAAATAGTATTCTATATGCATAGCCTAAACCAGGGATGGGCATATTAGCCCTCAGTGGCATTTTGCCCGTGCGGGCACGAGTGCACATTTTGAGGGCTAGGTGAGGGGATCGTCGCGGGAATTAAAGTTTACACTTTATTATTTTATAAAAAAATATATTTTTAGTTCCGTAGAGCGATCTTTATTTAATCACTTAATGAACAGAAAAAAAGATGTTGTATACAAGCGGGTGCTTGTGTTTATACAAAAAACTTAGCTTCAAAGTAATATGTTTATCAGTTGTAGTTTTGTGGTTTCTATTCTATTGTGGAAAAGTACTGAAGTGGAAAAGTACTGATGTGGATGACAATTAGTTTAGTTATTTGGATAGTGTTATCTTATAGTAAGTGATGTCAGCTTACTGCTAGGCAGATATATATGTGTGGTAGCTATTATCAGTTGGGTTCAGTGTAAGTCATGTATTAACTCCCCCCTCCTTTATTGAAAAGATCTCCTGATCTTTTTATACGCTTGTGATTGCATCTTTCTTTAGGAGATGTTCCAATCCGTGAGCCTTCAGTATTTGTTCATACCTTTTTTGTTGATTTTCTTTAAGTTTTAGAGTTTTACATCTCAATATGGCATAATACAATTTAAAACTTAAGTATATTGTTGTAGCTAGTATACATATAATTATTAGGGTTACAAATATGTTTTGAATTGGGTGTTCTTCGTATGGTATAATAAATTTATGTAGTTTTTCAATGTTATTAAATTTATATTTTGAGTTTGATTGTAATATATCTAGGAATTTAATATTATTTTCTTCTTGTGACAGGATATATTTTTTTATTTCCTCGTTTTGATTGTGAAATGTTATATTAATTAATTTTATATTTTCTTTAAACTGCACTAGGTATGTTCCTGTGATAGTTTCATTATTTATTTTATTTTTACCATTTATTAAAATATTTCCTTCATTTATTTCAATTATTTCTTCATTTGATTCTTCTTTTACATTTCATTGTGCTTTGAGGTTTAATAACATTGTTATTGTACAAGTATCTGTTTTAGTTTCTTGGCATATAAATTTTGATAAAATATTTTTACAATTGTTAATTCTTTTTATTTCGTTTTTATATTTAGATACTTTATTGTCTAATTATAACTTCCCATGTCGATATGCTATTGGTGTAATATCATATGTTTCACATTTTTGTTTAATTATAGGGTATTTATATATAATAATAAATGTGTTATTAATTCTACAAGTGTGTATATCCGAATATTCCATTATATTTATTACAGGAATGTCTGAATTCTCTAATTTAATAATTTTTTCTATATCTTCCGTGTTTAACGATGCAGAGTAAAAGTTTTTATTTTTAGCGAAATTGATTGTTAAAGTTAAGTCTTCAAGTTCTTTGAGTATTTCTTGTAGCATTACTTGTTGATGAATTGTTTTATAATTAAAGGATTCCAACAGTTTTTCGAAGTGAGTGTTGATTAACCTCTGTTTATTATTATTTTTTACTATATCATTAATTTGTTGTTTTATTTTTATCATATCGTCATGATCTGGTACGCCTGTTATAAAACTAAGTGCTGATCCTAAGAAATTTATGCTCCGTTTCTTTTCTTCTAATTATTAACTGATTTTTAACACTTCTATTCTGTTGACTAAGGCTATGTCCCTATGTAATTCCGGAGAGTTTTTAGCTAATGTTGAGAGTGTGTCATAATGTTCTAAAATTTTTGTTAAGTTTATCATGTGATATAAGTAATCTGATTCATTATAAATGTATGACGGATATGTCTCGGTTAAAATAAACTTTTTATTTTCCACATTAGTTATTTGGTATTGTGGTGATTTGTTCACTAGAATTATTAACAATATTATCGGGTAAGTACGCATTTCGTATGTTATCTTTGTGAATTAGTTTTATTTTTCGTTGTAAGCACCGTATTTTCTTTATTTTCTTGTACTATGTGTTTAATATATCTTTTGTTATATTTTTGTCTTCTCACTTTTCTCATAAATTATTTGTCCTTGTTTAAAATCTTTTTGGCTTCTTTTTTTATTATGGTATTCTAACATACGTTCTTGGTTTTTTTCTATATTATTTTTCACTTTTTCGTTAATTTCCTTTTGATTTAAAATAAGTCTACTGGTTTTTCCTTTGTCACCTAATGAATAGTCCTGTTATATTCCTTGACTGCTGAGAATATTTCTTCTTCCATGGTTGTAGTTCTGTCGTTAGCTTAGCTAAAGTCCTCGCGATTTCTAATATCGTTGAATGTAACCTTTCTACTTGTGCGTTGGAAGTTGAATGATTATTTGCTGTCTTTTCGTGTTTAATTTGTAATTTATTTAATAATGCGGTTGTGCCTATGCCGACGAATATGCTTTCATTATCGGTCATGAGTTCGGTACAGTTCGGAAAAATTTGTGATAACACTTCTTCTATTATTTCATGAAAATGTAGTTTACTTCCTAATTTACGAAAATATGCGTATTTAGTAAATCTATCTATAGAAGAGAGATAACTTTTGCCATTTATATAAAATATGTCCATTTGTACTGATGTGCCTGGAGTATTTGGTACTGGGCTTTTCCTAATAATTGTTTAATTGGTTTCCTTTCATATTTATTCTCCATGCAGTTGACACAATTTTTCACTATCTTTTCTGTGTCTCGTTTTAGTGTTGTGTGTCAAGTTTCTAATATTTCTTTATAGTTGTTTGAGGAGCGTTTCTGTGTGCTCTCTCTTGTGTAAAGTCTAATATATTTTCCCTATCTTTTTGTTCTATTATATCATTGTAGTTTGTTTTTGTGTAAATGCTTTGTAGTAGGTTGAAAATATGTTTGCTATCTTTTCTTTGTGTTTATGCCACGTCTCTAGGAGTCAGTGTGGAATGCTGTTACTATTTTAGGTTTCATTATTTGTTTTAATGTTTTGAATCATATATTCTTCCAGTGTTATATTTTTATTTATTTTCATGCCCTGGTTTGTATTTTAGCTTGGCACCTGACATTATGTTTATTTGTCGTGATAAAGCGTCTGCTACAATATTTTCATGCCTGGTTTGTATTTGAAAACTGGCACCGTATTCCTCTATCAAATTTTTCCATCTCTTTAATTTAGTATTCGGGTTTTTTTCTGATATGGAAAATATTAAAGACTGATGGTCTGTGTATATAGTTAGGTCTGCTATTCCGTATAAATAATTTCTAAATTTCTGTAACGCCCAAATTATGGCTAACATTTCCTTTTCATTTGTAGAATAATTTTGTTCCGTTTTCGTCAATGTTCTTGATATGAATGATATAGGATTTCTTCCTTGGCTTAGTACTGCTCCTATTGCGTAGTTACTAGCATCTGTGGTTAAGTCAAATCCTTTATTAAAATCTGGTTGATATAGTTCAACTTTTTCTTTTAATTTATTTTTTATTTCATTTATAGCATTTAGTGCTTCTTTATCTAATTGTAACTTTACGTTTTTACTTTTATTTTTTGAAATATTTCCGTTTTCTCCTCTTAGGTAAATTGTTAATGGCTTTCATATATGTGCGAAGTTCTTCACGAATTTCCTATAATAGGAGGCTAGTCCTAAAAATGATCGTAATTCCTTTAGTGTTTCAGGAATTTTATATCTATTTATTGCGTCTGTCTTACTAGGGTCCATGGTGATTCTTCCGTTATGGATTATGTGTCCCAGAAATTCAGTTGTTGTTTGAAAAAAATTTGATTTTTCTTCCGAAATCTACATATTTGCGGAGTGTAGTGTTTGTACTATATTTGTAACATCTTTGATATGTTGCTCTGGGTCAGCAGAGTAGAACAAGACGTCGTCGATATAGACATATGCACACTTCCCAATATATGTTCGGAGAATATCATCCACACATCTCTGAAATGTTGCCGGAGCGTTCTTTAATCCAAACGGTAATCGAAGGAACTCATATTTAGCTCCATTTACCGAGAAGGCTGTTTTTTCCCTATCTTCTGGTTTAATTAATATTTGGTGGAATCCAGATTCCAAATCTAGTCCTTTCTTTGAAACTGTCCATATTGGTGAGTTGTATGGACTCTTGCTTTCTTCAATAATGTTGTTTTTTAATAATTTTTCTATTTCTTGCTTTACGAAATCTTGGTCTGCATAAGGGTATGGATATTGACGAACCCAGACTGGCTCTTTAGTCTCTGTCCTAATTTCTGCTTGTATCGTTGTTGTACACGGTAATATCTCATTATTATAATTATTCTTCATTAGCTCGTGTATTTCTTTTTCATAGGTTTTATTCCCTATCGTATAATTAATTTTTTCTTGATTCCTATTCTGTAGAGTACTCTCCTGTTCAAATGATGCCGAGTAGTCAAATAGATCTATTCTAGCTTTCATTTTACGTAAGGGTGCGAACAGAGTGGCCGCTTGTTGCCGAGCCGAGCCGACTGACGCTTATTGCGAGAACCAATGCGAGAAAACTGGTATTATACAAATTAGTACAAATAAGCGCGAACAGGTCATAGTGGGCGCCGAGCTGGTCAGACCGCAAAGCTGGTTGAATGCGAGAAAACAGTTTCAAAGCGTATTCCAGCGCCGACAACATTGTTTATTCTGCGAAAAGCTAGTTTTGGACATAAAATTCTTTGGAAAAAGTGAAATCATGAAAATCATATGCTGTCATTCATCATTTAATGGCATTCTTGTTGAACTTTTCTTGAGTACAGTCGTGTGTTTTGGTTTATTTAAAATGAATGTAGAACAATTAATAAGTGAAGTTTTTTCTCGGCCGGCTTTGTGGGATCAGAAAAATAAATGTTATCATAACCGTGTTTTAGTGGAAAAGCTATGGATGTCCGTTGCTTCAGAAATGAAAATACCAAGTAAGTTACATTGAAATTTATTATATTTTATTCATGCATACGAAATTACAAAATTTATCTCTTATTAATATACCATTTTTGACACTTGTTTTATTGAATTCTTTTATGATTTTTCCAAAATGTTCTTTTTGCACTTCTTCCTTTAAATTTTCATCTAATCCTTCTAAATCAATAATTATGTTGTGTAGAAGGCATATACATTTTACAATGAGTTCAGCGAACAAAGGATCCGTTTCAATGGGTTTCCATAATATTCTGAACCTTGCACTTAATAACCCAAAGGCGCATTCAATGCACTTTCTAGCTCTTGAAAGCCGGGCATTAAAATATTCATGGTCTTCCGTTATCTCCTTTCGGCTATACGGCCTTAACAAACATTCTATGTATAGTAAACATATTATCCCATAGAACTTGGGTTGTCTCCTTAACAATAGCTCCTACTGTTGACTTGCCTAGCCGAAACGAAAAAGCTAGTGAGGCAAATGATGCTCCAGTTGCCAGAAATCTAAATAAGAAAGTTAAAACAAAAATTGTTATTTAAATTTATATTATATTATTTGTATAATTTTTTGTATTTTATTGTTTAAATTCATGTATGCATATAATTTTTATCATATTTTAATTATATGGTTTTATTTGATTTTGCAGAGGAAGACTTAAAAAAAATGGAAGTATTTACGCGATCAATTTCGATGTGAAGTACGCAAAATTCCAACTCCACAATCGGGGGATGCCGCATCACAAATTACTTCGAGTTGGCCTTATTTCAATTCTCTACTGTTTTTAAAGGACCAAATGAAATACAGAAATTTAAGTGGTAATTTAAAAGCGTCAAGTGTAAAAGCTATCCAAGAAGAGGTTGAATATGAAGAAGAAATTGAAGATATTATCAACACTTCACAAGTCGAAGAAACAAGAGATCTGTGCGACAATGACGAGTTCAGCTGTGAAGTTCCATCGAAAAAAAAAAATACCTCTAACAGCACTGCCCAATTGTTGGAAATTGAAAAAAGAAAATTGGCACTGCTGGAAAATAAAAAAATGGAAAAAAAGACTGTATTGGATGAAGATGAAGCATTTTTTGTAACTCTTTTGCCGCATATTCGGAAGTTGGACCCAGAGAATAAATTTCTGTGTCGAATGGAAATACAAAATGTACTTTATAAATACGTGTATGCAAAAGTTAAAAATATGCCCACACTGTCCAATGAAACTTCAAGATACGCGCCTTTGTCTTCACCAATCAGCGTTTCTTCTGAAAGCTACCAGATAAATTCTTTAGACCTTAGCACAACACCTTGTTTTCAACCGATCTCATTTACCACAGTTGAAGGTACAAATATACCATCAACTTCATCATCATTGGTTCCAGACCAAAATACAATGGAAACTGTAATTTATTCATCTATAAATTCCTCTTAATTAATTTATATTATTTATTTTTAATTTTTTTGTTTAATTTTTCTTTTTATTTATAAAAAAATGTATTCATGAATTTAATACGATATAAACTGAATTTAATACAATAAATACAAATATATAAAACATAAAAAATTTCTTACCTGAAAGTTACTATCAAGCGTTCACATGGACATATTGGTACTTTAATAAAATTACTCCACTTCTTTTTTAATTTATCACCAATATTTTCGAGAATATAGTCGAAAGTTTCAATACTCATTCGAGTATATTCTTTAAACTTGGCAGGATATTTTCTTAAATCACTATATAAGTGATGAAATTCTCCAAATTCACTTCGTTTATCATTTATTGGATGTTTTCCAAATGATTTTTTATTGATAAAATACTTTAAAACAGTAGCCGAAGCTAAATACTCATCATCTGACGAATCCATATCTTTTCACTTCAATTTCACAAACACGAATGAACAACAAACCCAAATGCATACATAAAACACAAATAATAGATAAAATATCAGCGCTGATTCTCGCATCCACTATGCACACTCAAACTTGTTTCTCGCATGAACAAGTTCTCGCAATAAGCGTCAGTCGGCTCGGCTCGGCAACAAGCGGCCACTCTGTTCGCACCCTAAGGCGTTGCGTTGCACTTCTTTTGATAGAGCTTCTATCACAAATTCATTTTTGTGTGACATTTCTATCTTGGATAATACTCCGTTGAGTGCTTGATTCAGGTGATCGTAGTATATGTGGAGAGGTTTTTCCCCTTGTCGTATTCTCATCATATCTTCCTCGAGTACATAGAGTGGGCGTTGATCTGCATAAGAGTCGTCTAGGGGGTCTATGATTTCATCGAAGTTTAGCTTTGTGTTGTTGTTGATGAGGATTTGTGCAGCTCGTCCTGTGATCTTTCCTCTGAGAAGGATGAGGGCTTCAGTGTAAATGTTTCGTCCACGAAATATTTTCACATTATTCATTAGAGTTATTGCTAGTTTTCTCCAATTTCTGTATTCGTGAAAATCTCCACTAAACACTGTTATTGCTGATTTGAAGAGTCCTAAGTCGACTTCTTTGGGATTAGTGTATGTACAGATTTCATCCTAGGCTTCTATTATTGGTGTATTACCTATTTCAGCTTCGGCGAATTTTTTCTGTAGGTCTTGCACGATTATTTGAAGTGCTACGATTTCTGCAGCGTGTTCAGCCATTTGGTTTGTTGGACCGGTTTGAAAATTTGCTTGAATTTTAGTTACTGGATTCAACCTTATTTCTTGTCCTTAAAGGATTTTTGTATCGAATCCTTTGTTGTTGACAGGTCCTTTTTAGTTTTGGGACACTTTCCTAGGATATGTTTTTATATCCTTCACTTGTTAAGGAATTTATTCTGATTCCTTTTTATTAGTGTGTCCCTGCTCGGGCGCCAATTAAAGTTTACACTTTATTATTTTATAAAAAAATATATTTTTAGCTCCATAGAGCGATCTTTATTTAATCACTTAATAAACAGAAAAAAAGATGTTGTATAAGTTAACACCAAAGATATTAGTAACCCCACAGCCAACTTCCGGCACGTGTCTTAAGAATAGTTAACATTCAAATTCCCGGAATTAATTGCAATATTGGTTGTGCCAATTTTTATGCAACGGAAATCAATAATATTGCATTATTGCAGAAATATTAACTTTCCAAAGAATAGCTTGGGCAAAGCGCAAGCTGAAACAATATTGCTATTGCAGCAGTCTGCTCAGTACAATAAACTGGTGATGCAAATAATTAAGTGCATAGCCCTAGCTTTAATATAAATATAAGTACTTGTAAACTAGATCAGTTGGGCAGTTGTTAATTTAAACTCAATAAACGCGGAATCGCTGTCCGCCTAAAACTAAAATTGTATTTTTTTTCGCTCTCACGAAAGTGATTGCGTAACTGGCGCCCGAGCTAAATACAAAACGTAAAGTTTTGTATAATATACCGCGTAAAGCGTGAAATCAAAAAAAAAAAAAAAAAAAAAAACAAGTAAGGAAGGGCTAAGTTCGGGTGTCACCGAACATTTTATACTCTCGCATGGTAAAGTGATAATCGAGATTTCATTATCCGTCATTTACATATTTTTCAAATACCGTATTTGTGTAAAGTTTTATTCCGCTATCATCATTGGTTCCTAATGTTTATACTCGTATTATACAGAAAAGGCATCAGATGGAATTCAAAATAGCTTTATATTGGAAGAAGGCGTGGTTGTGAACCGATTTCAGCCATATTTCGTACATGTCATCAGGGTGTTAAGAAAACATTATATACCGAATTTCATTGAAATCGGTTGAGTAGTTCCTGAGATATGCTTCTTGGTCCATAAGTGGGCGGCGCCACGCCCATTTTCAATTTTTAAAAAAAGCCTGGGGGCAGCTTCCTTCTGCCACTTCTTTCGTAAAATTTAGTGTTTCTGACGTTTTTTGTTAGTCGGTTAACGCACTTTTAGTGATTTTCAACATAACCTTTGTATGGGTGGTGGGCGTGGTTATTATCCGATTTCTTCCATTTTTGAACTGTATATGGAAATGCCTGAAGAAAACGACTCTGTAGAGTTTGGTTGACATAGCTATAGTAGTTTGCGAGATATGTACAAACAACTTAGTAGGGGGCGGGGCCACGCCCACTTTTCCAAAAAAATTACTTCCAAATATGCCCCTCCCTAATGCGATCCCTTGTGCCAAATTTCACTTTAATATCTTTATTTATGGCTTAGTTATGACACTTTATAGGTTTTCGGTTTCCGCCATTTTGTGGGCGTGGCAGTGGACCGATTTTGCCCATCTTCGAACTTAACCTTCTTATGGAGCCAAGGAATACGTGTACCAAGTTTCATCATGATATCTCAATTTTTACTCAAGTTACAGCTTGCACGGACGGACGGACAGACGGACGGACGGACGGACAGACGGACGGACAGACGGACGAACAAACAGACATCCGGATTTCGACTCTACTCGTCGCCCTGATCACTTTGGTATATATAACCCTATATCTGACTCTTTTAGTTTTAGGACTTACAAACAACCGTTATGTGAACAAAACTATAATACTCTCGTTAGCAACATTGTTGCGAGAGTATAAAAAACTATAATACTCTCGTTAGCAACATTGTTGCGAGAGTATAAAAAAAAATTTTGTAACGCGTAAAGCATAGAACGTCGTATACCTAAAAGTACCGGTAGTGCGCGAGTGGCAAAATCTGTGGTAAAATCAAGTGAAATACAGTAAAAACGTTAACTTTGTGCTGTGACCTTTAAGTGATAAACTAGTGACAGTGTGCTAGTGCCACCCTGCAGCAAATTACCCAAAACTGAAGAAGCAAAAAACCGCAGTTGTGAAGGCCCCTTAGTAGCTTCGGCAAAAAGGTGGTATTATGTACCAGCCTACACTCTAGGAAAAAAAAAAAATTAAAACTGATAGTTAAAATAACGAAGATAACTAATTAAATTTATCGTCACCATAAAAAAAAAAAAGCCTGAAAAGCGACAAGCAAAGTAACAATATAAACAATTAAAATACATTCTAAAACAAACCATTTAAAGCTAAAAAAGGCTTCAAAATCAAACTCCTAAGGGAAACAGTGAGAAAAAATTAGTACAATAAAAAGTACTAAAATCACCTATAGCCAACAATTGTACTATCCCCAGCGACTACAACCGTTATATCTATACCAAGAATTGCATCAATCAACATCTCAAGAGGACACCAGCCCTGAGAAGAACATCAGCATCCAGGAAGCAGGATCAATATTAAAGTAAGAAAAATTTTAAAGTAACAATATTATATTAACAATTATAAGATGGCAAATCCAGACAATCTTGTTCGCCCCTCAATTCTCCAAAATAATGCAACACCTACTCCTCAGGCGGCGCGAAACGCTCAATTGAGCATTGACGACTTAACGACTCTCATAGGAAACATAGCAACAGACATTTTTAGGCAACAAGTACCACAAATAGCACAGTCAGCTCTTAACCCAAATGCTAGTTTGTCTTTAGCAACTGACCAAACTATAGAAGAAACCCACAGGACAAATTTAATAGACTTAGATAGGATACCCGACGTCGTTAAATGTTTGAAAGAATTTACCGGTCACGCAGGCGAATTTAATTCATGGAGGAAAAGCGTAGATCTGATCCAAAAAATATACGAACCCCTAAGAGGAACCCCAAAGTATTACGGTATTCTTAGCGTGGTTAGGAATAAAATAGTGGGCAACGCAGACATGGCGCTAGAATCTTATAACACGCCTCTCGACTGGTCTGCTATAACAAAATGTCTTTCCATGCATTACGCCGACAAACGCGACCTGTCCACACTAGAATACCAAATGACCACTCTTATACAGGGACGAAATACAGTCGCAGAATTTTACCAGCTAGTTTACAAACATCTGTCCTTAATTTTAGATAAAGTAGGTTGTCTCGAAATGAGTAATGAATCCTTGCGGATGATGACACAATCCTACAGGGACAGAGCATTAGATACCTTCATAAGAGGGCTGAATGGCGACCTCCCAAGGCTGCTAGGAATAAGGGAACCTAAGTTGACCTGCCCCAGGCCCTTCACCTATGTCTTAAGTTGGACAACCAAAATTTCCGCACGACTCATGCGCATACCTTAAAAAGAACGTACCAAAATAATCAAACCTTTTCAAGAAGGTACCCAATACAAGCTCAAAGGCAAGAGTTTTACCCTCAATTGGCACATATGCTACAAATATACCAATTGGACAGGCAACAACCGCCTGTACAAATCCCAAATATAAACGCTCCCCCCAGGCCACCTAAGCCTCAACCAAGGCCAGAGCCTATGGAAGTTGACCAGAGTATACACTCGCGTAGAATTAATTATATGAATAGGTCACATCGGAACCAACTCCAAGGCAAGAGACCGCCATCGGTCACTAATTATCAGCCAAACAAAAATCAGAGGACTTTCCACATAGATACAACGGCGGTCGAGCAAAGCGAAGATGGAAGTGTTCAATACGGGGAGCCAAGTGACATCCATTTTTTAGCATGAGTAGCTCTTCGCTCCCTTATTTCGAAGTGAAGACGGAGAGCGGTAACATTCTGAAGTTTTTAGTCGATACAGGATCTTCTAAAAATTATGTTAAGCCCGAATTAGTAAAAAAACGCATAGAAAACGAGAGTCCCTTCTATGCTAGATCTATTATTGGTGATATAAAAATCAGCGAGCATACATACGTGAAACTTTTCAAAATCGAGGATAAAATAAGATTTTATCTAATGCCTTCTATTGAAAAAACATTTGATGGTATTTTAGGGAACGATACGCTTAGAGCACTCAAAGCAATAATACACACCGACAAAATTATATGGTATTAAGAAACGGTTTTACTGTTAGCCTTAAACAGCTTCCTTCGCAAAGTGTCAACGTTATTAACATAAAAGAAGAAAATTTGTCTCTCTAAACAGAGAGAGATGTTATGAGAAAAATCGTGAATACACATCCCAAGCTCTTCTCCGAGCCCGACGAGAAACTTACTTATACGACTAAAGTCGTTGGACAAATCCGGACTATCAATGACTCTCCTGTTTACACGAGATTCTATCCCTATCCAGCATCATTAAAAAGTGAGGTAGAATCGCAAGTAGAAAAACTTTTAAAGGATGGCAGTATAAGACCCTCTAGGTCACCGTACAACTCCCCTGTGTGGATTGTACCTAAGAAAGCAGATTCAGCGGGAAACAAACAGTACCGCATGGTCATAGATTTTAGGAAACTAAATGCTGTCACAACCGCGGACAGATATCCAATACCTGAGATATCAGAAGTTATATCTCAACTGGGAAACAGCAATTTCTTTACTGTTCTCGACTTAAAAAGTGGTTTTCACCAGATTCCACTAAAAATCTGATATAGAGAAAAACTGCATTCTCTATTAACAATGGCAAATATGAGTTTACAAGGTTACCATTTGGCTTAAAAAACGCCCCATCTATCTTCCAACGAGCGCTGGATGATATACTCCGAGAACACATTGGAAAATGTTGTTATGTCTATATTGACGACATCATCATTTTTAGTAAAACCCAAGAAGAACACTTTTTTCACATTAATACAATTTTCAATACCTTGGACGAAGCCAACATGAAAGTTCAGTTGGATAAGTGTCACTTCTTCCAAAAGGAAGTAGAATTTTTAGGGTATGTCATATCTCCAAATGGCATAAAAACGAATCCTGCAAAAGTTGAAGCAATTGCCAACTTTCCAGAACCTATAACTTTAAAAGAGCTTCGCAGTTTTCTTGGTTTGTCAGGATACTACAGAAGATTCATAAAAGACTATGCGAAATTAGCAAAGCCACTGACTTCTCTTCTGAGAGGGGAAGAGGGTAGAATTTCAAAAAACAAATCCTCGCAAGTAAAAATAAATTTGAGCAAAGAAGCGATACAAGCCTTTAATAATATCAAGCGCTCACTTACTTCAAAGGATGTTGTACTCGCATACCCCGATTACAATAAAAAATTTGAGCTGGTAACAGATGCTTCCAATTTCGCTATTGGAGCTGTTCTATCCC
The DNA here is from genome assembly GCF_016617805.1 of Bactrocera tryoni. Classification (NCBI taxonomy): domain Eukaryota; kingdom Metazoa; phylum Arthropoda; class Insecta; order Diptera; family Tephritidae; genus Bactrocera; species Bactrocera tryoni. The sequence goes on from NW_024395977.1 coordinate 14,946,351, forward strand.
AAGATTCGAAGCCCCTGGCATTTATCTCAACGAATTTATTTTCATTAAATAAAGCCGAAGAGCACTATGCAGCCAACGAAAAGGAAATGCTAGCCATAATTTGGGCTTTAAATTCATTCAGAAACTATTTGTATGGATCTGCCAAGGTCCAAATCTTTACTGATCACCAGCCGCTAACATATGCGCTGAGCAATAAAAATAATAATTCAAAATGAAGAGGTGGAAAGCCACTTTGGAGGAATACTCATATGAACTTTTTTACAAACCGGGCAATCAAAACGTAGTGGCGGACGCATTATCGAGGATTCCACCAAATGAGGTGCACATTAACACTGCTTTGTCTATAGCAACAAATTCGGATGATAGCTCATTCCATAATTTAATATATAGTATCGAAGCCCCCTATTAACGCTTTCAAAAATCAAATCTTCTTAAAGAGATGCGAAACCTCTACTTACCAATTTAAAATAGTATTCCCAACGTATCATCGCCATATAATAACGGAACCAGAATATTCTCAAGCAAATCTGATTTCAATCCTTAAAAGATACCTCAACCCTTCGGTAATAAATTGTATTAAAACAGAAGAATCCACAATGGGGAAAATACAGGAACTATACCCCTTGCACTTTAGGAAGTATCGCATTAGATTCACTCAAGCAGAAGTCGAAGATGTAACTAGTGAACAAGAACAGGAGGAACTCATAATTAGAACACATAACAGAGCTCATAGAAACAGCAAAGAGAATAGGACACAGATTTTGTAAAAATACTACTTTCCCGGAATGGCAAATAAAATCAAGAAAATTATTAAAATATGCGCCACTTGTAAAGAGAACAAATACGAACGACACCCACCCAAACCCCAACTACAAAATACGCCCATCCCAAAATTTCCAGGACAAATAGTCCAAATAGACATATTCTTGGTCGGTAAAGAACTAATTTTAACTGCTGTAGACAAATTTTCGAAATATGCAGTAGCAAAACCCATTCGGTCTAGAGCAGCAGAAGATATCAGACAACCAATGAGGGATATTCTTTTCACTTTAGTACCGGAAACAATAGTAATGGACAACGAAAAATCCTTTAACTCAGAGACACTAAATTTTATGATTGAAAATGAGTTTGGTATTGAAATACATCGAACACCCCCATATACGAGTTGTTCAAATGGACAGGTAGAGCGGTTTCACTCAACCCTTCAAGAAATAATACGTTGCCTTCAGGTCGAAAAAACGCATCGAACATTTTATGAACTTTTTAGAAAAATCGGTAAAAGAATATAATAATTCTATACACTCTACCACTGGAAGGAAACCGATAGAAATATTTTTCGGAAGACGCGTTAGTAGCGATCCCAAACTGCTAGATATTGATAGGCAAGAAATAATTAAAAACTAAAAGACAAGCAAACCGCCGACCTTTCTTTCCATAATAAAAACAGATTGACACCGAAACAATATTCGGAAGGCGATGAGATTTTCGTAAAGATAAATCGTAGATTAGGAAATAAATTATCAGCTAGATACAAGAAAGAAATCGTAGTACAAAATTATAACACTACAGTCAAAACAAAGTCAGGGAGAATAATTCATAAAAATAATATTTTCAAGCAAACTCGGAATAATTCCCACCGATATTTTAACAGAGACAGAACTCAACTTGATTAATGACTTTGATAGCTACTCTAACATCAAAGTTTCCGTCGCCGTACAAGAACAGAATATTATCATAATCCTTAAAATTCCTAACTATTCACGAGATATCCTATCCAAAATCCTGTTCGAGCCTATCCCTAATGCCAAAAATAAAACAATCATATTGAAAAATTATGAAATACTAGTGGATAATATGAACAATATTTTTAATGTAAATGTAAAGGAAAATCTGAAACAAAATTTGAAAAAAAATTGTAGATGATTGTTTAAAGAATATACTAAACTTCGAAGAAGCATACTGCGATATGCAAACCTTTGAAGAAACCGTTGTAAACGAAATTTTACCTGGTATACTAATATTTAAGAATTTCTATTCTGAAATTGTAATAACACAATTGTAATAAAATGAAAATAAAAATTAAAGGAAATTTTCTTATTAAATTTGAGAACTGTGAAATTAGAGTAATGAATAAAACCTTTTCTAATGTAAAAATGAAAGCATTCGATCAATTTATTTTGCCAAATATGATAACAAAAATTAAATACCAAAATACATCTTTTCCAAATCTAAAGTTGAAATCTTTGTACTTAAACAATTAAATCAAGATGATCACATTAAACTCTTAGTGAATGAAAACTATAAAACGCATATAATTAGTCTAAGCACTGATGTCGCACTAGTATTTATTATAGTACTAGTATTCATTTTGGTATTCATAATTAAGCACAAGCACAAGCTATATGTATCACCAGTATCGCAAGGAAAAACTGAAGACGTTTCAAATTTAAAAAACGGTCCATTTTTACAAGTCGCAATATCTTAGAATATTTTACAAAAACACCGATTGGGGACAATCGATTTAAGAGGGGAAGAGTTAACACCAAAGATGTTAGTAACCCCACAGCCAACTTCCGGCACGTGTCTTAAGAATAGTTAACATTCAAATTCCCGGAATTAATTGCAATATTGGTTGTGCCAATTTTTATGCAACGGAAATCAATAATATTGCATTATTGCAGAAATATTAACTTTCCAAAGAATAGCTTGCGCAAAGCGCAAGCTGAAACAATATTGCTATTGCAGCAGTCTGCTCAGTACAATAAACTGGTGATGCAAATAATTAAGTGCATAGCCCTAGCTTTAATATAAATATAAGTACTTGTAAACTAGATCAGTTGGGCAGTTGTTAATTTAAACTCAATAAACGCGGAATCGCTGTCCGCCTAAAACTAAAATTGTATTTTTTTTCGCTCTCACGAAAGTGATTGCGTAACTTATACAAGCGGGTGCTTGTATTTATACAAAAAACTTAGCTTCAAAGTAATATGTTTATCAGTTGTAGTTTTGTGGTTTCTATTCTATTGTGGAAAAGTACTGAAGTGGAAAAGTACTGATGTGGATGACAATTAGTTTAGTTATTTGGATAGTGTTATCTTATAGTAAGTGATGTCAGCTTACTGCTAGGCAGATGTATATGTGTGGTAGCTATTCTCAGTTGGGTTCAGTGTAAGTCATGTATTAACTCGGGCAAACGTGAAGGGGGAAGTGAGAGCAACGTATTGTACCACTCCATATTTACAAATGAGAGCAACGTATTTTGCCACACCATGTTTACAAATGAGAGCGCGCGCATACATACATGGGAAGTAGCACTGTGGGTAATAACTGTAAAATTGCCTAACAATTTTAAGTTTCTTTGTAACTACTATAAATTTATAAAATATAAAACAAATAACAAAAAGTATAATAAATATTTTATTTTAGCAATCATTTTTTATTATGTCTTTATAACAGCATTTAATTTGGTTTATTTGCCATAATAAATTCTATGTTTGGTTTAATCTCATTTGCTGTAGCTACGCGCATTATTGTACCAAAATTTATATCAGATAAAGTATTTCTTATTTTATGTTTGTTTAATTTCATTATTGAAAAAAATTGTTCACAAGTGTAGGTGCTTCTAAACATAGATATAATTTTCGAAGCAAAAAGTTTCAAACAAAGATATTTCTTTACACAAAGATCTTTATTAAAAGTAATTCTGTCTGAAGTTTGCGCAAACTTATTTTTATAATCTCGCAACAATGTTGCTAAGGAGAGTATTATAGTTTTGTTCACATAACGGTTGTTTGTAAGTCCTAAAACTGAAAGAGTCAGAAATAGGGTTATAAGTGATCAGGGTGACGAGTAGAGTCGAAATCCGGATGTCTGTCTGTCCGTCCGTCCGTCTGTCCGTCCGTGCAAGCTGTAACTTGAGTAAAAATTGAGATATCATGATGAAACTTGGTACACGTATTTTATTCCATAAGAAGGTTAAGTTCGAAGATGGGCAAAATCGGCCTACTGCCACGCCCTCAATATGGCGGAAACCGAAAACCTATAAAGTGTCACAACTAAGCCATAAATAAAGATATTAAAATGAAATTTGGCACAAGGGATCGCATTACGGAGGGGCATATTTGGACGCAATTTTTTTGGAAAAGTGGGCGTGTCCCCGCCCCCTACTAAGTTTTTTGTACATATCTCGGAAACTACTATAGCTATTTCAACCAAACTCTACACAGTCGTTTTCTTAAGGCATTTCCATATACAGTTCAAAAATAGAAGAAATCGGATAATAACCACGCCCACCTCCCATACAATGGTTATGTTGAAAATCACTAAAAGTGCGTTAACCGACTAACAAAAAACGTCAGAAACACTAAATTTTACGGAAGAAATGGCAGAAGGAAGCTGCACCGAGGCTTTTTTTAAAATTGAAAATGGACGTGGCGTCGCCCAATTATGGACCAAAAACCATATCTCAGGAACTACTATACCGATTTCAATGAAATTCGGTATATAATATTTTCTTAACATCCTGATGACTTGTACGAAATATGGGTGAAATCGGTTCACAAGCACGCCTTCTTCCAATATAACGCTGTTTTGAATTCCATCTGATGCCTTTTCTGTATAATACGAGTATATACATTAGAAACCAATGATGATAGCGGAATAAAACTATACAAAAATACGGTATTTGAAAAATATGTAAATGACGTATAATGAAATCTCGATTATCACTTTATCATGCGAGAGTATAAAATGTTCGGTGACACTCGAACTTAGCTCTTCCTTAATTGTTTAAAATAGTAGATCACTGCAGATCTATTAGCTCAAGCTGTAACTCCTGTGGTGCATTGCGAACATCAAAGGTAAAAGGAACTACGAAAATGTCAAAACTTTCTTGAAGTGTTTTTAATACTGTAAATCTTTCACAGAATTCAACTAATAAATTTGAAAGCTCACAACAATATTTTTCAACGTTGAGCTCTTGATTTTCACCTAATGTCCTTAGACGAGGGAAAAAATAAAAATTGCTTGCAGCGAATTGCTCTTTCCAAAGTTCAAGCTTCCTTTTAAAGCTTTTGATTGCGTCAATCATGTCGAAAATTAAATTATGCTTTCCTTGCAATATTAAATTTAAATCATTAAGGTGTTCCGTAATATCAGCTAAAAAGGCTAAATCCGCTATCCATTTTGGGTCGTGCAATATTTCGAATGATTTATTTTTGAATTTCTGTAGAATAAAATCAAAACATTATTATATATCCGTTTACGATGTACACAAAACATTACCAGAAAGTTCGAAATTGATAACCTCAAATCGTAAAATCTTGAAAGTGTTTTCCCACCACTTAACCATCGTGTTTCTGTGTAATATGGTATGTCCCCATAATCACACTCCATACTTTCAAGAAATTCTTTAAACTGACGATGATTGAGGCCATGAGATCTCACTAAATTGACACATTCAACGACAACATCCATTACATGTGTAAAAGATAACGACTTAGCACATAGGGCTTCCAGATGTACCAAGCAATGTACAGCAATGAAGTCGTTATACTTTTCTAGATTAAATTTGCTTCTAAGCCTGCCTATAAACCCGCTTTTGTGACCCGTCATTGATTTACCACCATCTGTTGCCACACTATGCACTTTGCTCCAGTCTGTGCCCTTTTCAGCAGCGCAATTCATAACGGCATTAAAAATGTCTTCTCCTGTTGTAGTTCCTTTCATAGGTATTAGGTCCAGCACTCTTCTGTGATATTGAACTCAATATCTGTGCCCCGAATGAACACAGCCAACTGTGCAATATCGTTTATATCTGTACTCTCGTCTAGAGCCAAAGATGCAGAAGTAAAGGTGGAAATTCGGTTCTTTAATTGCCGTTCACTATCACTTGCCATATCCTTTATTCTTCGTGCAATGGTTCGGCGCGATAAGCAGATTTTTTGATATTTCGGAAGATGTTCTTTAGTTAAAGTTCCAGCTGCTTCCAAAAGGCATTCTTTAATGAAATCTCCATCAGAAAATGTATGGTTACCTAACACCATTTTAAGTGCAATCGCATAACTAACATAATAGATTGCAACATTACTATCAACAGAACACTCCTAAAAGTAGAATATTACAGATAATACCATATTTGAAATGACTTAGTAACCTACAAACCTCTTCTTTAATGTTGCCTAACGACTTTAAGTTCATAAAAAAATTGGTACGGGATTCACCTGTATACCTATCATATTCTTTATGCTGCGATTCATAATGCCTTTGAATATTGTATTTTTTCATCTGAACATGTTTTTTACATAGCAGACATTGTATGCTACCAGAACTTTCCTGACAAAAATACTTTTCTTCCCATTCCACATTAAATGGATTAATTTTTCTTTTCAAATTTTGGGCACTGCTTTCTTCCTCTGATAACATTTCGGCGGATTTAAATTATAATAATTTCAGTTTCTGAACCACTGTCCTCAAACGCATATAAATACATAAATGAATCTTATGAGAGCGCCAACGTAAATAATTACCCAACAACCCTTCTTCCGCCCGCTTACCTTAGAATTTCCAAAGACTTGGGTTTTCCCCATAGAAACGACTCTGCTGATTGCAACGCAGGGTTGCCAGGCTCGAAATACTGTAGTAATTATAAAAATTGTTTTCAATATGTTCGAAATTTTTTTAAACTAACTCAAAATCAGAATCAAATGCTATTATTTATAAATATATAAACTAGTTTTACTAGTTAGATTTCAGTTTTGATATTTTATATTATGAAAAATTGTAATTGAAAAGTTATATGTGTGCAAAACTACATATGCGTATTGAGTAATGGCAACATTGTTCGCATGAAAACGAGAACAAAACGCTTGCCGCTTCTGGCGGAGGGAGGAGCGAAATACGATCTTTCTTCTAATAGCGTTTGTATTCTATTTGTGTGCTTAGCCACTCTCAATCAATAATGCCATACCGCGCAAATATATTTTTATTTGATGATTTTTTATATTTTTGAAAATATGTGTTCCCTTTCTATAGCGCGTATTATTATTTTAATACATTTCCAGAGGCAACTTAGATTTTTAAAATTTAACAGAACAATTATAGAAAAACCTCAGTTCTTTGAATATTTTGATAAAACAACTCAGCTGAAAATATCACAAATCATATATTTATAGAAGCATTTTCATTAAATGGAACTGCAATATGTTTAAACAAAATATATAATACATACTGGTCACAAGTATATTTCTTTTATATATGCAGATATGTACATATAAAAGCCCAAAACTTGAGAAAAGTTTTCCCAATTGTAGCTAAAATGAATTTTTACAACTGGCATCACCACCATTAACTGTTCTATCTCATGTATAGTGGTGTGAACAAAATTGGAACAACTATAGGTGTTGTGAAGTTTTAAAATGTGGTGTTTTCTTATTAAATAAAATTGTTTTTAGATACAAGTATAACTTATATATTTTTTCCTAACAGTGATTAGAATTTCCCACCATGCAAAGGTAAATAAAAACAAATTTTAATGCGAAGCTCTAAACCCTGCAAATTATGTTTACTTCTTTTTGTTCACACAACTGTACAATTGCGATATGCAGTAAACTTCCGCTCTTTAATTTGTGTACAATGTCAGTATTGCCGCAACCACTCTGCGATGAACATTAAGTTACGGAGGAATGTAATTGATTTTTTTCGCAACTTTTCGCAACTTTTTATGCCCTTTTCTCCGTAAACTGATATTCCCCTCATCTAGCCCCCGTGCGCACTTTGCTAACTTTGCGGGCTAAAAATGTGCCCATCCAAGATGTATATCAAACAAGTAAGGAAGAGCTAAGTTCAGGAGTCACCGAACATTTTATACTCTCCCATGATAAAGTGATAATCGAGATTTCACTATCCGTCATTTACATATTTTTCAAATACCGTATTTGTGTAGAGTTTTATTCCGCTATCATCATTGGTTCCTAATGTATGTATTATACAGAGAAGGTATCAGATGGAATTCAAAATAGCGTTTTATTGGAAGAAGGAGTGGTTGTAAACCGATTTCACCCATATTTCGTATATGTCATCAGGGTGTTAAGAAAATATTATATACCGAATTTCATGGAAATCGGTCTAGTAGTTCCTGAGATATGGTTTCTGGTCCATAAGTTGGCGACGCTACGCCCATTTTCAAACGACTTTATAGAGTTTGGTTGACATAGCTATAGTAGTTTCCGAGATATGTACAAAGAACTTAGTAGGGGGCGGGGCCACGCCCACTTTTCCGAAAAAATTACGTCCAAATATGCCCCTCCCTAATGCGATCCTTTGTGCCAAAATTCACTTTAATATCTTTATTTATGGCTTAGTTGTGACACTTTATAGGTTTTCGGTTTTCGCCATTTTGTGGGCGTGGCAGTGGGCGGATTTTGCCCATCTTCGAACTTAACCTTCTTGTGGAGCCAAGAAATACGTGTACCAAGTTTTATAATGATATTTCAATTTTCACTCAAGTTACAGCTTGCACGGACGGACGGACAGACAGACATCCGGATTTCAACTCTACTCGTCACCCTGATCACTTTGGTATATAGTATAACCCTATATCTGACTCTTTTAGTGTTAGGACATACAAACAACCGTTATGTGAACAAAACTATAATATACTCCTTAGCAACTTTGTTGCGAGAGTATAAAAAGTTTACGTACACTAATGATTGTTTATATAAATCAAACGTAATTACATATTTTTAGCGGTTTTTGGCCTACATTTTGTTGCTATTATTGTCCCTAGACATCGCTGTATGCTCCTCACTCAATTTCTAGTATTATTTCCGGATATTTTGACCCACTAAGTCCATGATCCAGTTTTTTGCCTTTTTTTGATGAAATTCGATGTTTTCGAATACGATTTTTCAAAAAGTTCCAGATATTTTGAATAGGATTATGGAGTTATTTTTAATTCCATAACAACCAATCTCGTACAAGATGCAAAGTGTATTTTGGGTCGGTATCCAGTTGGAAATTGATTTTTCTGCTATTGACAGCCGATTTAATTAACACACTTAAAATGTAAATTTTTTTCTTAAAATGTTCAGATACATATGCTTATCCATGTTTTCACTAATAAAATCCAAATGCCCAACTCTAGATGCAACCATACACTACTATTTAATTAATAATTTTGAAAAAGTGGGAGTAACCCCGCTCACTCCCACTTTTTAAAAATTTTTAATTAAACGAAAATTATAAATTAGCCCACAGGTGCATATGCTACTACAATCCCCTGTACTAAATTAGATTCTTATTTCTTAATTTACTGCTCAGTTGATATGTTTTCAGTTAATGACGGTTTGGAGGCGCGACAGTTGTCCGATTATGCCCATCAATGAATTCGTAACATCAAGCTTAATCAAGATATTTCAATTTTTACTATAGTTACAGCTTCCACGGACGACAGACAGCCACCCGGATTTCAACTCTTCTCGTCATCTTGATCATATGTACATATATATGTACATATAGTATGTATGAACATAGCCCCAAAGCCATCTCGCTTAGTTTAAGGTGATTCATACAACCGTTAGGTGAACTCAACTATAATATTCTGTAGCAACTGGTATAAAAACAAAATAAAGATACTAAGGGGTTACATGGGTTTTCTCAAGTAAAAAGCAGCCTTTTTCAAAAACTTTTTTCTCAGGTAAAAAAATGAAATATTGTATTTCAGTTATTTATAATAACAAACATACACTGTTAACAAAGAAATTCTGATAGTTTTGGAAAAAAATATTTTAAACTCGGCCATTGCGACGCCATTTCCGGTGACCCCTCGGAAAAAAGATGCGCCCGGGTTGGCAGGATAACTCCTTACATCTAAAAAAATTGGTATTTAATTTAATAAAAAAAACCAAAAATTGGATTTTTGGCAGACATTTCCTCACTTGCGTGAACTTGTACACAGGGCTCCATCCTAAAATACATATAGTACTTATACTTTGATGAATATTTGAATCTCTATACTTCTTCATACGACATGAATGACAAATGTATTTACCCATGTATGCACGAGAACTGTCAGTTCTTCCGCACCGGGCGTCGGTCGGTGTAAACTGTGCAACGGGGGACACAAAATTCAATATGTTCGGAATGGTATGAATAAACAAAAATTTTTTTATATATTATAAAAGGTAAACGTTTTCAGCGTTGTGTTAGATAGTTTGCAATTTTTTTAGAGAGTTAATTTTAACATGGAGTAAAATTTAGTCTAAAGATATATTTATGAGCTGCACCAAAATGAGCGCTTTTTATTAAGACTCTAAAGAGTAATTTGTTACTCGGATCTAACTGCTATTTATACTAACTAGCTGATAGCACTGGCCTGCAAAGAAATTTTGTTTCCTTTACATAACAATGAATTATTATTATTGATTGAATAGTCTTCTTCTTCTTAATTGGCGTAGACACCGCTTACGCGATTATAGCCGAGTTAACAACAGCGCACCACTCGTTTTTTTCTTTTCGCTACGTGGCGCCAATTGGATATTCCAAGCGAAGACAGGTTCTTCTCCACTTGGTCCTTCCAACGGAGTGGAGGTCTTCCTCTTCCTCTGCTTCCCCCGGCGGGTACTGCGTCGAATACTTTCAGAGCTGGAGTGTTTTCATCCATCCGGACAACATGACCTAGCCAGCGTAGCCGCTGTCTTTTAATTCGCTGAACTATGTACATATGTCAATGTCGTCGTATATCTCGTACAGCTCATCGCTCCATCGAATGCGATATTCGCCGTGGCCAATGCGCAAAGGACCATAAATCTTTCGCAGAATTTTTCTCTCGAAAACTCGTAACGTCGACTCATCGGTTGTTGTCATCGCCCAAGCCTCTGCACCATACAGCAGGACGGGAATTATGAGCGACTTATAGAGTTTAGCTTTTGTTCGTCGAGAGAGGACTTTACTTTTCAATTGCCTACTCAGTCCGAAGTAACACCTGTTGGCAAGAGCAATCCTGCGTTGGATTTCCAGGCTGACATTGTTGGTGGTGTTAATGCTAGTTCTTAAATAGACGAAATTATCTACAACTTCAAAGTTATGACTGTCAACAGTGACGTAAGAGCCAAGTCGCGAGTGCGACGACTGTTTGTTTGATGACAGGAGATATTTCGTTTTGCCCTCGTTCACTGCCAGACCCATTTTCTGTTCTTCCTTGTCCAGCCTGGAGAAAGCAGAACTAACGGCGCGGGTGTTGGGGCCGATGACATCAATATCATAGGCATACGCCAGCAGCTGTACACTCTTATTGAAGATGGTACCTTCCCTATTTAGTTCTGCAGCTCGAATTATTTTCTCCAGAAGCAGGTTGAAGAAGTCGCACGATAGGGAGTCGCCTTGTCTGAAACCTCGTTTGGTATCGAACGGCTCGGAGAGGTCCTTCACGATCCTGACGGAGCTTTTGGTGTTACTCAACGTCAGTTTACACAGCCGTATTAGTTTTGCGGGAATACCAAATTCAGACATCGCGGCATAAAGGCAGCTCCTTTTCGTACTGTCGAAAGCAGCTTTGAAATCGACGAAGAGGTGGTATGTGTCGATTCTTCTTTCACGGGTCTTTTCCAAGATTTGGCGCATGGTGAATATCTGGTCGGTTGTTGATTTTCCAGGTCTGAAGCCACACTGATAAGGTCCAATCAGTTTGTTGACGGTGGGCTTTAATCTTTCACACAATACGCTCGATAGAACCTTATATGCGATGTTGGGGAGGCTAATCCCACAGTAGTTGGCGCAAATTGTGGGGTCTCCTTTTTTATGGATTGGGCATAGCACACTTAAATTCCAATCGTTGGGCATGGTTTCGTCCGACCATATTTTACAAAGAAGCTGATGCATGCTCCTTATCAGTTTTTCGCTGACGTGTTTGAATAGCTCGGCCGGCAATCCGTCGGCCCCTGCCGCTTTGTTGTTCTTGAGGCGGGCAATTGCTATTCGAACTTCTTCATGGTCGGGCAATGGAACGCCTGCTCCATCGTCATCGATTGGGGAATCGGGTTCTCCTTCTCCTGGTGTTGTGCATTCACTGCCATTCAGCAGGCTGGAGAAGTGTTCCCTCCATAATTTAACTATGCTCTGGGCATCAGTAACTAGATCACCTTTGGGGGTTCTACAAGAGTATGCTCCGGTCTTGAAACCTTCTGTAAGCCGCCGCATATTTTCGTAGAATTTTCGAGCATTACCCCTGTCGGCCAGCTTACCAAGCTCTTCGTACTCACGCATTTCAGTCTCTTTCTTTTTCTGTCTACAAATGCGTCTCGCTTCCCTTTCAACTCTCGGTATCTATCCCATCCCGCACGTGTTGTGGTCGATCGTAACGTTGCGAGGTAAGCAGCCTGTTTTTTCACCGCTGCGACACGGCACTCCTCGTCGTACCAGCTGTTCTTTTGCACTTTTCGAAAACCAATGGCTTCGGTTGCAGCTGTACGTAAGGAATTTGAAATGCCGTCCCACAGTTCCCTTATACCGCGTTGTTGACGAGTGCTCTCAGAGGGCAGGAGTGCAAGCCGAGTAGAAAATCGTTCGGCTGTCTGTTGTGATTGCAGCTTGTCGACGTCGAACCTTCCTTGTGTTCGTTGGACAACATGATCGATCTGGTTGGTAGTTTTTCGATCCGGAGACAGCCAGGTAGCTTGATGAATCTTCTTATGCTGGAATCTAGTACTACAAATAACCATATTTCGGGCCCCGGCGAAGTCAATCAGCCTCAACCCATTTGGGGAAGTTTCGTCGTGGAGGCTGAATTTACCGACTGTAGTGCCAAAGACATCTTCTTTTCCCACCTTGGCCTTAAAGTCGCCAAGAACGATTTTGACATCGTGGGGGGCAGCTCTCATAAGCGCGCTCCAAGCGCTCATAGAAGGCATCTTTGGTCACCTCGTCCTTGTTTCCGTCGGGGCGTGGGCGCATATCAGCGATATGTTGAAGAACCTCGCTTTGATGCGGACGGCGACGGAGTCTCTCTCCCACCACGAATCCAACACTAAACGTGCGCTCCTTTATATGGCCACTGTAGTAAATGTCACAAGGACCTACTTGTCTCTGTCCTTGTCCCGTCTTGGACGGCGGTTATGTCAGCCTTTATTTTCACGAGGACATCAACCAGCTGGGCAGCGGCACCTTCCCAATTAAGGATCCGGAGATTCCAGGTGCATGCCCTCAAATTGTAGTCCTTATTTCGTTTGCCATGGTCGTCATCAAAAGGGGGGTCTCTCATCCGAGGCTGTTTAAACTTTTTCATTGGTATTGTTTTTTACGTGGCGGGTCCCAACCCAGCGCACAACCCTATGTAGGGGATGTTTCGCCTTCTCCCATTAGTTCGCCTTCGAACGGATGTTCTTAGGCTACCCAGAGGATACTTGGTCAAAGACCGGAAGTAGTGAGCTGCTTGGGCCATGTGTAAAAGAATCGTTTCTGACCACTCCCAAGTGAATGGCGATCAGAGAACTTTCCTCACTTGCGTGAACTACATCCTCCATAGTACCAAATAGAAATATTGTATCAAAAACATTCTATCACTAATATTTTTTTACAATGGAACTTTTAAATAAAATTTAATTTTTAGCAATATAATAGGTTGTCAAAAAAGTCTTGCGGTATTTTCGCTAGTTGTCGCTGAAAGCGCGTAGTTTTTGTTTTATTCGTCGCATCGGGTCATGCTATACCTTTTTGGAAAGCTCATTTCACGCGCTAACACATGTTTGATTGATTGTCGTTCGTGAGTTATAGCGTCGCAAACATGGAGCAAAATAAAGAGAAAATACGGCATATTTTACACTACTACTACGATAAAGGCAAAAATGCATCTCAAGCCGCCAATAAAATTTGTGCAGTTTACGGACCCGATACAGTTTCCATTTCCACCGCACAACGATGGTTTCAACGTTTTCGTTCTGGTGTAGAGGTGGTCGAAGATGCGCCACACTCCGGAAGGCCTGTCGTCAAAAAGAGCTGGGCATGAGTCATCAAAAATTCATTTCAATTGCAATAAAAAAAAAATTCAATAAAAATACCGCAAGACTTTTTTGACAACCTAATATTTTAATCATATATTTATTTTTTTATCACAATTTTGGATACAAGCCATGAAAAAATGTTAAAATGTATATTACAATATGTTTATTACTTATTATTAGTATTTTACTATATAGTATTCTTTCTTTGTATATTTTCAAGTGGAGTTTCGCGACGAATAAACATTTTGCATTGTAGCGCCTCGCTATGCGCATATAATCTTGATGAAACCGCTAACCATGTTCATCTGATACGTATACTGCTCCAAGGTTAGGTGGGTAAAAATCTAAGTGAGAGTCCAAAAAAATTAATTTTTGAAGACATGTGACAGTACTCTGGTAGTGTTTCCTAGAAAATTGTGGCACACTTCGACGAAAGCAGTCCATGCTCTTTTTCGGACTCTTTCAGTTTTATTTTAAAATATATGTCCTTCATGGGCTCGCGTGTTTGGGGACCCACAAAGACCCACTTCTGTTAATATTGCATCACTGATTGGGGGAATTTTTTCTTTAGATACTGAAAGCTTTCTCCATCTTTATTCAGGGCTTAACAAAATTCTTCATAAGACCCAGAAATTAAACTTTAATGGTCTATTGAAGAATCATCAGGTGCTTATCAAATAAGTAGATTTATATGGAAGAATATAAAATTATAAAAATATCAGGAAGATCTCCAAAAGTTCGTTGATGATTTTGATCGGTCGAATAGTGACTGTGAAACTGATGGCCACAATATGCTACCTTTTTCTGGCGCACAACGATAAATAAAGATTTTATAGGGTTTAAAAAACCACTTCGGAAGAGTTGCAACATGCAATTGAAACAAAGTTGGATTCAGATTCGAGGTAGCGACCGCTTTACACCCGAAATATTATCGTTGCACACGCCCTGTCAGTTCTTTTCATATTTTGTACAGAGTAGTTTATATTCTATACAACAAGGTATATTACACCCACTTAGCACCACACTTGATGAAATTAAACGATTTATGGGTATTAACTATCTCATTCAGTAATCAAAAAGCGTATAAATTGGGGTGATTACGGCAGCCCTCGTATCATTGTAGCTTTGACAAGAAACCGTCATGAGAAGATTCGACAATTTTGCACATCAACAACAATATCGAAATGCCTCGTTGTCGTAATACTGAGCAGCAGGAGGACGAGCAACAAGCTGCAACAATTCTATTATCGCGTGAATCCTTGTCAGCAAATATCTTTGATCGTCTATTCAAAACACGGCCTTTGATTGAAGCACTTAACAAAAATTTCAATAAGGTTCCCAAAAGAGAACGACTTTGCTTTGATGACCAAATTTGTGCCAGACAAGCCCCACCCTTGGGGCTACAAATTTCTCTTGATGTGCGATGATTCAGGCTTTTGCTACAATTTTGAAATTTACTCGGGGAACGAAGACAATCCACTTGAAAATGAACCGAACTTATGGGCGTCATCTAATGTTGTAGTTTGTTTGAGCCGCACTGTGCCACGTTTCGTCAATCATTGTATTATATGGAGCTCAGTTACAAAGAAAGCGAGCCGGAAGTAACATTGAAAGTCACATTTCTGCGAAACGATCTCGTCCTAACAGTGCCCCGCTACCGCCGCGTGATATACTAATTTTAGATAACATTGGACATTTTTCTAAAGAGGAAAGATTTCTTTGCATTGAATAGGCTCCGAAACTACTTGGCCGATTTGAAAAATTCTTTCACTGTTGGGAAGCCACAATATCTGTGGTGAACATATTCTATATTAGGTTAGGTTAGGTTAAATGGCCGATCAAAGATCACACGTAGACTCATAATGTAGTCCTTTGTGATACCATTTAAAAAGAACTCCCGTGTTCGGACTTACAGATTGGCAAAGTGCTTTGTAGCCAATACATAATTACACAGACGCTTAACTTCAACTCCCGCCAGTTCGGTGGGATGCCCGAAGATATGCGCCACCAAGTGTCTAAGTCTTGACCTCCCAAACGCGGGAGAGTCAAGCAGGAAATGCTGGCTTGTTTCTACCGCAACTTCTTCCGAACAGCTTTTACAGTCAACGTCTGGTAAGATATCCATTCTTGCCGCATGTATGCCGATAGGACAGTGGCCTGTCAAGAGTCCCACTACAAATGAGAGACTAGTCTTACTGAGGGCTAAGAGATCACTAAATCTCTTGCGATCTATCTTGAGCCTAAAGGCCTTCGCAACCACACAAGGCCCGATGCTGGCCCAGTGTTGGACAAGCATCCGCGTGGCTCAGCTATCTAACAGTAGAACACAAGAGGATACGGGAGCACCGATCCGTTCACATTCTGCCGATAATGATTCTTGGGTGCCCTTCCTTGCTAACTCATCAGCTTTGCAATTGCCTGCAATTCCGCTGTGGCCCGGCAACCATACCAGTCTAATCACGAAAACTCTGGCTGCTAGAAATAGCGACGTTAGACATTCTTCGACCAACCCTGAACGCACTGTGAATGAGTTCAATGTTAGTATTGCCGCTCTGCTATCTGAGTGAATGGTCACTTCCCTGAAAGTGGATGCACTCCGTAGCAGCAAATTTGCTGCTACCTTGATGGCTGCGACCTCAGCCTGGAATACACTGCAATAGTCGGGAAGCCTGAAACAGAAATTTATTGAGAGCTCCCGACAGTTGACTCCTCCACCGACCTTCCCCCCAAGCTTTGACCTATCCATGAAGAAGCTTGCTGCCCCCATCCTCTAACGGCTTCTTCCCACCCATATCGTCCTCGCCGGTATATGGGCAAAGAAGGAGCCGCCAGAGTTCGATGAGACGACTCCATGATCCAGATGATCCGGTATGCAGTCAAAGTTTGTGAGGATATTCGAATGTCCAGATACGCGTTCTTTTAAGAATCCAGATTCTCTGAGTCCGATAGCCACCTTCGCGGCTATGCACCTACCGGCAATGTCCACCGGCGTTATGTTCAAAATTGCATTTAGTGCCATGGTTGGGGTGGATCTTAATGCAGAGGATATGCTAATTAGCACAGCCCGTTGAACGCTTTCGAGTTTTTTGGCAAGTGTGGTCTTCCCTAAAGCCCTCCACTATATAAAGCCACCATAGGACAAGATGGGCTTGACTACGGTGTCATAGAGCCAGAGGACCACTTTCGGTGGGAGGCCTCAACTTTTGCCAATAGCTCCTCTACAGCAGTATAAGGCAATAGATGCCTTTTTTGCTCTCTCCTCGATATTCGGCTTTTAAATATTTCACTGTATCCTCCGGTTGCAGGCGAATACCTCCTATTTGCGGCAGCGGTGCCCACGGGATCTTATATTTTCTGCCGAATAAACCATTTCCGTTTTATTTGGGTTAATGGCGAGTCCACTTCCGACCGCCCATTTCGTTAGAAGGCTGAGATATCCCTGCGTTCACTCGTACACGGTGCTAAGGAGCTACATCGTCTGCAAAGGCAATCACCCGACAGCAGCGATCCTCTAGTTTTTTGAGCAATTCTTTAACGACTACGATTCATAGAAGAGGAGAGAGAACCCCACCTTGTGGTGTTCCCTTACTAACGCTTCGCCTCGCACGCGCGCTGCCCCATTCTTTTTCGATCACTCTGTCGCACAGAAGACTGAGAATGAGGTCCTTGAGGTTCGATTCAACCCCAAGACCGTCAAGAGCAGTTACTACTACCTCAGGCAGGACATTGCTGAAAGCTCCCTCGATATCAAGGAAGGCCCCAACAGCAAAGTCCTTGGCTTCAATGGCTTCCTCGAGCCATGACACGATAGTATGCAAGGCAGTATCCACTGACCTGCCTTTACAATAAGCATGTTGTGCTCCAGACAGATAGTCTCTCGGCATGAGCCTCCTAATATACCAGTCCATCAGCCTCTCCAGAGTCTTTATCAAAAACGAGGAGAGGCTGATTGGCCTGAAATCCTTGGCCGCGACATGAGAGCTCCTGCCAGCCTTCGGTATGAACGTAACCTTTAGTCGTCTCCAGGCCCCCGGGATATAACCTAATCTAACGCAGCTCGCATAGATAAGTGCCAACCAGCTGCATGACACTTTCACAGCCTGTTGCAGCTGCACTGGTACGATGCCGTCTGGTCACGGGGACTTGAACGATTTGACCGAACTAATCACCCACGTCAAGTGTCGCTCATCCACAATACCGACAAAGGCCGCACAATCGTCATCCAGCACCCCGAGAGATCCCCTCGCAGAGGACGTGTTGCTCGGGAAGTAAGCGTCGAGAAGCATCTGAAGTGTTTCTTCACTGCTGTCGGCCCACTTCCCATTTGCGTCCTTGAGATACCCCAGGGACTGTGGGTTTTTTACGAGAATACGCCTGAATATAGAGGACTCGTGGCAGCCTTTCACTTTTTCGCAGAAGCTATTCCACGATGTCCTCTTAGCCTTTCTTAACTCAGACTTTTATATTGAAAGTCCTGTTTTATACAAAGCCCAGTCATCAGATAACCCACTTCTGCGGGCCCTGTTGAATAAACGTCTACATGACGCCCTGATATATGAGAGCTCCGTAGTCCACCATAGAGGTTTCCCTTTGCCCTTCGGTGTTTTCAATGGACAGGACCTCTCCAGCGCAGCATTGCACGCCGAGCTGAAGACTTCAACCCACTCCTCCACCGCATTGGTAGTGGCCAACGAGTCAACCCCCGGTGCGCGTGGGAGAGTTCGCCGAAGCCTCCTGCGGTAACCATCCCAATCCGTGTTCCTAGGGTTTCTGAAAGATATCCTAGGCGGACCGTAACAATAAAGTCAAAGAGCGACTCACCTCTATTATTTGTATCCGAGCTACTCCAGATTTGGTGTCGCGAGTTAGCGTCGGAAGCGATGATGACGCTGTTACCACTCTTAGACGCTTCGGCTAAGGTCCTCCTCAGCAGTAAGGGAGGTGGCTCCACCACATCATCGTGTGGCATGTACGCGGAGATAAGCCAGAAATCTCCGGTGTCACACTCCAGCTTCGCTGTCCCTATGTCGGCGTTGCTGAAATTAGGTAAAAGAAATACCGTTAATTCATTCCTTACCGACATACAGGCTCTGCTCCTACCTGCATCCTTGGCCGTCAGGAGCCTATGGCTCTTTGTCCTCAATCCAGATATCCCGTTGCCAGTCAGCCACGGTTCCTGGATCAGGACGACATCAGCTCCGTCTTGTTCTAGACGAAGCAAAAGGTTGGCGGAGGCCGCCTTCACATGCTGGAGGTTAATCTGGTGGAATTTCATCCTTCAGACTTTCCTCCAGGAGCTCTAGGTCAGCGCCCAAATCGTGATCGACCCGCACCTCTTTAAACAGTTGTTCGAGGTTGAAGACGGTGTCGCCGATCGACGAACCGCCCCCAGTACTCGCCACGTCCGAGAGATTCGGGTCGATTTCCACGGTCGCTTGACCGTCAGCGCCCTCTGTCACATCCACCGCAGCCGCTGCTTGAGTGCCATCAGCTCTGGCGTCTGATGGAAGTACTTTCAGTATGGCTTCCTTTGTTTTGCTGAGAGGACCGATGGATTCCGCATTTAGCATTATCAGCGCTTGCCGATATGGTTCATCGGTTCTCTCTAGCCTTAAAACATTCCAGTCCTGCGTTGGAAGTGAGGGATTGCGATATCTGAGGATTTCGTCAATCTCGCTTGCAGTGGAAGGTTCGGCCGCCAGCCAAACGCGAGCCCTCGATACCTGACCAACATGCTTGTCACCGTAGCGTTCCAAGATCTTGGCCGCCAATCAGCGGTCCGACTTTAGCTTTCTCGCTAAATCTGCTTTGCTTCTACTCCCAGTGGATCCTTTCATAACTCTAGCAGAGGTTCCTCTGCTAGTGCTAGCAATTCCGCCGCGTATGAAAGGTCCACCCTTCGCTACTTCTCCTGCCGGCGGACTTGCGCCGGCTTCCCCCATTTTGCTACCTGATGAGACACCAACTGGAGACTTTGTCCTGTTGCTGCAATTGCCCAGCGACGGTTTCGTCGCCGTAGGAGCAGCAGCCCCACCTGGGTTGGATCTAGGTGTCGATTTCGACAGTCTTTCACCGCCCTTCGTCGTCTTTCCGTCGTTGTTGTTGTTTGTATTATTGTCCATTCAAAAAGGTTCCCCACTCAGAGCCGCTATCCGCCCCCGAAAAAGTAGTCGCCTTTTATGGTCCCAAGGTTATCTCAGTGACGAGGCCAAGGCGAGGGTTGACGTACGTTGTACGCCCTTATTAAGCAATACGTTCAGAGCCGACCAGTGCAAAGAAAGAGTCATCTCCAACTTAACGACGAGGGGAGCCCTGCCAGGGTTTTAACGGGACGGGGGCGGTTGCGACATTAGCCCGACAGCCATTTCTGATGAGTGTTCCCTCATCATACTCAGGTGCCAGAATGCCGCCACCACCAGCCCAGGGTTCTACCAAATCCAAATAAATGTTTCTCAAAAACCAGTCCAAAGCGAAAGGTCGTCCAAGGAGTTGTAAGGCCGTGAAGGCCGCAGGTCATTTAGCGTTACCCAGGATGCACCAGCTTGGAGGCGACCTGCCCTACATCCCAAAATAGGCTATATTAAATTTTCAAAAAAGTTGGGGATTCATACTAAACCCCCAATAATGTTACCCAAGGTTTGAAAAAATGATCAAAAAATGTTCTTAATTCGCGTGCGCTGTGAAAACGATTGATTATAGAACAAATTAATGTACTACGCAATGGCAGATCCTATAACTTTCTAGAAAAGATATTGCAATAGCATATGTATAACTATTATAGTTTTGTCACTATAAGTGTTTTTATCATTTTAAAAAATATGTACATATATAAATGACACCGCTATTAAAGCTTTTTTATTTATACTTTGGAATTAATCCTAAAAATTACTTAATATTTAATTGTATTTTAATTCTATTATAGAGCTTTTGAATTATTCAATTTGGACATTCCATTCGAAAGAAATCACAAGTTTAAAATTCTATTATTATTTGAAAACTGTTGCATGGTCGCGGTTGAAGCTGCTAGATTAGGCGACACCATAACGGAGCAACTCTGCAGGAAAAAGTTTATAGTTTCTTTGTGTGGGCGTTTGATATTTAATATTTAATTTTCAAAATGGCTTCGTGCAGATTCGATCTCCTAAACCGTTTAAAAATTTGAAGATCATGAAAAAGGTTAGGCTATTATTATTTTTTCGAAATACTGTATTTTTAATATACTTAACATAAAATATATTATTATTTAATAGGATTACTGATTTCAATAATTTTTCCAGAATATTCATTAATCTATTTGAGGGTACTAATTTCAGTAAAAAATATCTACACGCATGCCAACAATTCTCATTGAAATATTAACTGTAAACATACATATATACCAGATGCGCACATATGTATGTATTTACCTTCTTGTACTATTCCTACCTACCTTCAAATAATATTTAATATTATTCGCGCGGTAGATCCACTAAGCAGCAGTCGTGTGCGAAATTAAATAAATTTTACTAGAATATACAATGTCTATACTGACTGTACACTCGTGGCCACGCAAACCTTACCACTATACTTTCTTAAATTTTTTTTTCGGACTTTTCGTTCGTTCGGCATTTCCTTCAATTTTGTTTTTTTTATGTTTTTAGTAAGCATAAGTAAACTAAATTATATTATCTAAATATAATTATAGTTTATAATTTATTACGTTTAATGAGTAAAACACAAATTAACTTTTCTTTTCTTATACAAAAGCGGCTGATTTTATTGTTTTTAAAGTGATACACCTTCTAAACTTCGTGCTTCAATTAAAAAAAATAAAATAAAATATTAATTTAAAATATAGAGAAAATGAAATTAAATTAAAAAAATAAAAAATATAGTGCTATAAAATGTAGTCAAATATGCACAGTACTTGAAAATTTTGAATGGTAAGGTTTGCGTGGCCACGAGTGTTGATTATATATATATACTCGTAGTTTAAATTCGTATAGCAGGTAATTCAACCCAAAATAAAATATTTTTATTTTTTTTCAAAATAAACAAAGTTTTTTTTCAGAACTATTCAAATCCATTTTTTTAATTTTACAGTAAATAATATAATGTAACTTTTAACTATCCAAACTGCTTTGCGCCTCAAGAAGTTGTTATTATTTTTCAATTACATTTGTTTAGATTTTAAGAAAATAATTTAGTACAGTTTAACTTTTTTGATTTTAAAATCAACAAAACATCTAGATCTCAACTTTCTAGAAATACTTCCCAGGCGAGGGAATTAAAAACACGCCGTGATGGAGAATCTTAATCAGAAACTGAAAATCGTCTTGCAAGTCGAAGAAAATACCCACCGTAATCGCGTGCCGGAGAGTCGAGTATCGAACGCTCACAGAGGCTTGCTCAACAAAATTTAAGGACTTCTCAAGTACCCGCGCGGGAGTCGAGTATCGAACGATCGCAACGGTTTACTGAACATAGTTTCAGAACCTCCCAAGATCGCCCTCGAGAGTCGAGTACGGAGAATGTGCATCGGCTTAAAGAACAAAATATTATAAATATATAAGCTCGCTCTAATTAGCCAAGTTCTGAGCGTGAGCATGAGAGAAAGACAACCGACATCAACGGCTAGAGGTCGTAATCAAGGTTTTGCTAATAGTAACTGTTGCGTCAGGCAAGATATATATATTTAAACCTACAACTAGAATTAAGAAAATTGAATTATAAGAATCGTTAAATATTGAATTATTAAAAATTAAATTAAGAAAATCTATTATAAAATACTTACCTTAATAATGCATTCATAATACCAATCTATTACTTACCTTAATACGTACCATAATCTGTTACAATATTTAACGAAAGTTGAAAATGATTATACTTACCCCTGTTTAATACATATTTATATTACCATTAGTTTAAGCCGTTAGTTTTAAGATTTAGGCTTAGCAATTAGATTAAGAAATAAAGAACTCTCTTTTGTATTTGAACCGTGGAATCGAGCAGACGTATTTTCATTTTTTAGCGCAATTTTTTCTTTCGACAGGCAATTAGGTTTCTTCATTTTATTCGCACATTCCCAAGTTATATTTTCGCTTCTCAAAAACGCTTGAGAATTTTCAGTAACAGATTATGCTTAACACGGAGCCATGAGTATGATTTGCTCTTTTAAAATAGAGGGACAAGTGTATCATCTAATAGGTAGTATTTTACCATCATGAGGCCAAAGTCCACAATTCTTGCAAATCTATTTCATTTCAGACGCAGATTAGCTATCATTACGGCCAACCATAGCGTCAATGCTAAAAATTTATTTAATTAACGTACAAACCACACTGAATAGCAACAATACGAGTATGTATATCCATAAGATGCTTTAAACAAAACATAGTTGGTGACTCTTCAGATAATTTAAAGTTAACAAAATAAATTTGATGTAATAGTTTACAGGGAAGCTCTGACTCAATAAATTATTTTTTAGGAGCAGAGAAAGTAAAATATATAGCATCGGCCTTTTTACAAACATTTAAAGAGAAGAAATAATAATACAAAAAAATATGCTTTCATTTTCGAATTTCCTTCTTTTACTCGGAAAGTTTGTGTGGAAGAGTGTGTACAAAATTATAACTTTAGAAATGATTGTTTACTACCTACTTACTACTACTTAGTTTAAATATAAATATGCATGTGGGTAATGAGTAGCTATATATACCGCACTTCGATTTAATTTATATTTTATTTTATATACTTTGGTTAAATAGGTGCAAAAAGTTGATTAAATCTAGTTAAGAATTCGTTCGGTGCTATAAGCTCTATCCACTTCGACACATCCCGACAAAATGATCCAGATGATCTACTGTATTGTACGTTACGTTGATTTTTAGTCCTGTCAGTGCTCAAAAACTTGTTTTACTTGGTATGGATCGAACAATTTTGGTCTAAATTTTAAACCTTTACCATATCCTTCTTCTTCTTCTTAATTGGCGTAGACACCGCTTACGCCATTACAGTTGCGTTCACAACAGCGCGCCAGTCATTTCTTCTTTTCGCTACATGGCGCCAAGTGGAGATTCCGAGGAAAGCCAGTTCCTTCTCCCCTGGTCTTTCCAATGGAAGGGAGGTCTTCCTCTTCCTCTTCATCTGCTTGTCCCGGCGGGTATTGCGTCGAATACTTTCAAAGCTGGAGTGTTTTCGTCCATTCGGACAACATGACCTAGGCAGCGTAGCCGCTGTCTTTTAATTCGCTGAACTATGTCAATATCGTCTTATATCTCATACAGCTCATCGTCCCATCGAATGCGATATTCGCCGTTACCAACGCGCCAAGGACCATAAATCTTTCGCAGAACCTTTCTCTCGAAAACTCGCAACGTCGACTCATCAGTTGTTGTCATCGTCAAAGCCTCTGCACCATATAGCACGACGGGAATTATGAGTGACTTATAGAGTTTGGTTTTTGTTCGTCGAGAGAGGACTTTACTTTTCAATTGCCTACTCAGTCCGAAGTAACACTTGTTGGCAAGAGCAATCCTGCGTTGGATTTCCAGGCTGACATTGTTGGTGGTGTTTACGCTGGTTCCAAAATAGACGAAATTACATACAACTTCAAAGTTATGACTGTCAACAGTGACCTCCCTGCGGGGAGGGAGATAAGAATATTCCCGCGGTAAGGCATGCCTGTCGTATGAGGCGACTAAAATCCAAATGCACTATGTCCGACATTCACATGTCTGGTTTATTGAATGTCGGCATGGTCAGAGATGTCAGAAAAGTGCTATATTGAGATTCTATCATATTCTTTGAATGGGTTTGCGATTATATAACAAACACTAAATGGATTTGACGGACAACACATCATACAGTCGGGTTCTTAAGAATTCCTTGGAATTCTTGGGGGCTCGACTGGCAGTAGCTTAAGCGCAAGCTTGGGCTACAGGTCACACCAAAGACTAAAACATGGTACCACGATGAGCAGCCGCCCCTGGAGTTCGCTCCAGTCTGCTCATTGGGTCTTGGCCCTTTGGGGAGATTCGTGGTGGCTGTGGTTTAAACCTAAATGCAGGAAGGACTTAGTCCAATGTGGAGTCGCACTGCGGCCGGGTGCCGGACCCAGAGTACGGCAGAGGTCTTAGATGGGCCTCGCACCCGACCAAGGTGGAAAGGGAGTCCCACCTTTCAATTTGGAACCAAAGTGTATGTGTGTGTGGCAGGCACTCATACCTTGGTTTCTCCAGAGTGTAGTGTAGGTGCACACACTTACGCTTTGGGCCGCTGATCAACGCATTGTTTTGATCTGTGTGTTTCTAGTAATAGAAAACACCGTGGATTTGAGCCTCCTTAGGCAGATACCCACGTTAAACCACATTGGATTCTGTCAACAGTGACGTCAGTGCCAAGTCGCGAGTGCGACGGCAGTTTGTTTGATGATAGGAGATATTTCGTCTTGCCCTCGTTCACTGCTAGACCCATTTGTTTTGCTTTTTGTTATATCAATATCATCGGCATACGCCAGCAGATGTACACTCTTGTAAAAGGTTGTACCTGTTCGATTAAGTTCTGCAGCTCGAATTATTTTCTCCAGCAGCAGATTGAAGAAGTCGCACGATAGGGAGTCGCCTTGTCCGAAACCTCGTTTGGTATCGAGCGGCTCGGAGAGGTCCTTCACGATCCTAACGGAGAAGCTCCTGTTGCTCCACGTCAGTTTACACAGCCGTATTAGTTTTGCGGGGATACCAAATTCAGACATCGCGGCATAAACGGCATAAAGGCAGCTCATTTTCGTGCTGTCGAAAGCAGCTTTGAAATCGACGAAGAGGTGGTGTGTATCGTTTCTCCTCTCACGGGTTTTTCCAGGATTTGGCGCATGGTGAATATCTGGTCGGTTGTTGATTTGCCAAGTCTAAAGCCACACTGATAAGGTCCCATTAGTTTGTTGACGGTGGGCTTTAATCTTCCACACAATACGCACGATAGAACCTTATATGCGATGTTGAGGAGGCTAATCCCACGGTAGTTGGCGCAGATTGTGGAGTCTCCTTTTTTATGGATTGGGCATAGCACACTTAAATTCCAATCGTTGGGCATGCTTTCGTCCGACCATATTTTACAAAGAAGCTGATGCATGCTCCTTATCAGTTCTTCGCTGACGTGTTTGAATAGCTCGGCCGGCAATCCGTCGAGCATTACCCCTGTCGGCCAGCTTATCTCTTCGTACTAACGCTTTTCGGCCTCTTTCTTTTTCTGTCTACAAATGCGTCTCGCTTCCCTCTTCAACTCTCGGTATCTATCCCATCCCGCACGTGTTGTGGTCGATCGTATCGTTGCGAGGTAGGCAGCCTGTTTTCTCTCCGCTGCAATACGGCACTCCACATCGTACCAGCTGTTCTTCTGCACTTTCCGAAAACCAATGGTTTAGGTTGCAGCTGTACGTGAGGAGTTTGAAATGCCGTCCCACAGTTCCCTTATACCGAGTTGTTGACGAGTGCTCTCAGAGAGCAGGAGTGCAAGCAGAGTAGAAAATCGTTCGGCTGTCTGTTGTGATTGTAGCTTTTCGACGTCGAACCTTCCTTGTGTTTTTTGACGTGCGCTTTTTGCTGCACATAGGCGGGTGCGAATCTTGGCTGCAACAAGATAGTGGTCCGAGTCGATGTTATGACCTCGGAGCGTTGTACGCACGTTTAGAACACTGGAGACGTGTCTTCCGTCTAACACAACATGATCGATTTGGTTGGTGGCTTTTCAATCCGGAGACAGCCTGGTAGCTTGATGTATTTTCTTGTGGAATCTAGTACCACAGATAACAATATTTTGGGACCCGGCGAAGTCAATCAGCCTCAACCTATTTAAGGATGTTTCGTCGTGGAGGCTGAATTTACCAACCGTCGTGCCAAAGATACCTTCTTTGCCAACCCTGTCGTTGAAGTCGCCAAGCACGATGTTGACATCGTGGGGGGGGCAGCTCTCATATGTTAGGCGCTCATAGAAGGCATCTTTGGTCACATCGTCTTTCTCTTTCGTCGGGGCGTGGGCGCAAATCAGCGATATGTTGAAGAACCTCGTTTGAATGCGGATTGTGGCTAGACGTTCATTCACCGGTATGAATGATAGTACTAGGCGACGGAGTCTCTCTCCCACCACGAATCCAACACCAAATTTGCGCCCATTTATATGACCACTTTAATAAATGCCACAAGGACCTACTATACTCGCCTCAGTTTTTGTCCCGTCCATCGCATTTCTTGAACGGTGGTGTCAGCCTTCACTCTAACGAGGACATCAACCAGCTGGGCAGTGGCACCTTCCCAATTAAGGGACCGGACATTCCAGGTGCATACCCCCAAATCGTAATCTTTAGTTCGTTTGCCATTGTCATCATCAAAAGGGAGGGTCTCTCATCCGAGGCTGGTTGTTAGTTTTCATGGAGGGTGTTTTTTTTACGTGGCGGGTCCCAAACCCAGCGCACAACCCCATGTAGGGGATGTTTCGCCTTCTCACTTTAGCTCGCCTTCAAAAAAAGAATAAATAAAGATAAAAGAATCATTTCTGGCCACTCCCAAGTGAAAGGCGATCAGAGAACTTTACTCACTTGCGTGAACTTCTACACATGACTCCATCCTCCTTTACCATATTAGGTACGCTCAATTGCAACTAACTCACCAACTTTATATTGAATTCTTTCTTTCCTGTTTTTATTAAAATACCTACATATTATTTTCCTGCGGTGATTTTCTCTATTTTTCTGCGCTTCATTACGTTGAGCCTTTCTGTGTTTAAGCCCTCCATGATAATGCATCTCGCGCAATGCTGGCACAGCATTGACACGCATTTCGATTCCAGTGAGCATGCGAAAAGTAGAAAACCTTGTACTTCTCTGCGGTGTGTTTTCCGTTTGATGAACTCAATCTAAATACCTGTACCAAGATATTTGATTTTCGCCACGCATCTTTGAAACACCATCGACTATCACGAAGATCTAGTTATACGATTTCCATGGGACCAACGTGGTCTGCTTGATAGGTTCCGAGAGGTCTGTCTTCTTTGTGTATTGGTGACAAAAACCCTTCTTTCTTACCACTCTTACTGTCCTGCTATTACGCATTCAATGCAACCTCTTACGGTCTTTGCTGCCAAGTATGGGATATAAAATGTGTTCCTAATCGCATCTATTATGTTTTTACCTAAAAAATGACCTTATTTATAAGCAACTCGAATAACTACGCTTTCCTTCAAGGTTTGTACGACTACTAGTTTGTAACGAAGCTTTTTTCTGCCCCTGCTCCTTACAAGTATAAATTGCTGAGGTATACTCGCCGTGTCCAGGGTTCGTTACAAAAAATTTGTAGATACTGGGGCTCCTCTGCGAATCGTACTTTATTTCATTCAACTTATATTAATATGTAAAATATAATATACATATATTGATCTATGTTACAGAATTGTCTTCTGCGTTGTACTGTCGTCGCCCGAGGACGACGCTGTCAGGGTATCGGTTCTGTGTGGTCCGTTAGGGCAATACCGTTTCCCACTCTGCTGCGTTCCTGGGTGCTAGACGACTGGCTGCTCTCTGCCACGACGATCACGCTCGACTACTTTTGCCGACGCTAGTGTAGGCTTCAATGACGGTGTCCTGCGGCGTACGTTGACGTTCCCGTGCTACGACGACCATGCTCAGCTATTTCTGCCGACGCTCGTGTAGGCTTCAATGACGGTGTCCTGGCATACACGTTGACGCTCCTCCGCAACGACGACTGCGCTCGACTACTTCTGCCGGCGCTCCTGTATACATCGATGACGCTATCCTGATGTACACGTTGACACTCGCGTGCTACGACGACTACGTTCGGCTACTTCTGCCGACGCTCGTGTAGGCTTCAATAACGCTGTACTGGTATACACGTTTACGCTCCTCTGCTACGCTGGAGAGGTCCTTTTAACCACTTTTGCCGCGTAGAGATCCCGGATCACGGAAGACTGTGTTAGCGGCCGCGATGTTAAAGGTTGAGTTGGTCAGAGGATAAACTCACTACCAAGCTCACCCTTAACAGACGCGTTCACAAGTCAGGGTATCAAGACTAGCCAGAGGATAAACTCATTGCGTAGTCTGATGCCAAGCGTGCGTACGCTGTCACAGTCCCGTGCTGACTCCCTGATCATCCGTCACCTAACTCCCCAGCAAGCCTGTGCTGCGTGCTAAAACATTCGCAACATGTTGCGTTGGGATGGCGTGTGTTGCTGGGACGGAGTATGTTGCTGGCAGTGGTGTGGTTTTACCGCTGCGTATGCATGCTTGTTGTTGTTTTATCTGCATGTCTGATTTCTCCGTCTTCGTGGTATCCCGCTGTATTGCTTGCGTGGCGTGGTTTTACCGCTGCGTATGCATTGTTGTTGTCATTTCATCTGCATGTCTGGTTTCTCAGTCTTCTTGTGTTTCTAGAAGTGGCGTGGTTTTCCCGTTGAGTTGTTTACAATAGGGTGTGCCTTTATGGGTTGTGTGGGCTAAATTCTGTATAGATATTTAGTTCTCACAAGTTCCTTAACTGGTCCCTTGTAGAGTAAATTGTAAAAATTTTCATACTCTCCGAATTCCAATGCCTTAATCATTGCTCGGACCCAATCGTCGTCTTGCTGTGCCTGCTAAAGTCAGTGATGCAACGTATCCTGAAGCAACAGGCATAAAACCCTACTGAGTGCGTCCATAAGGCTTTAAAGGCACGTCTTTTTTCTGCATGGTCATAGTGAAACCCAATTACCATTATAGGCACCTCCAACTCATAAGCATGGTATCTCTCTTCTGGCGGTTTTGTATTCCGGATCATGTATTGTACAGGTTGACATATTTGGTTGGCTATGGTCGTTTTGGAGCAAACTGCCCCCATATCCATACACGGACGCATCGGTGTGCACCTCGGTTATTGCCTTCAGGTCATAAAGGCGAACTACTGGTGCACTTTTAAAGGGAAGCTTTCAATTGCTGGAAAGCTACAATCATTGCCAATAGACAATTCCGTACCCAGACGTAGCATGTCTGATAAAAGTTTAGCTAATCCTGCGTTACCCTCAATAAGACGTCTAAGATATGATGGCAGCTCTAAATAAGCTGCACGGCCTTACGATAGCGTGGAAGGGAAAATTTTTTACTGCGCGTAGCTTAGTTTCTGATCGTCTAATAGTACTTTCTCTATTACGTATCCCCACCGTCTTTATGAGAAACTGACATTTTTCCATTTTATTTGTAAATTAAACTCTGCTGCTAGCCCCAAAACTCGACGTAACTTGTGGATGACTTCATCTTTGGCCTTAGAGGAAATGGTAATGTCAAACAAGGTAAACCACGCATGTACCGTCGTGGATCATCTCCCTCAAAATCGATAAACTAAATCTCGAAAAAACCTCTGGGGAATTTGATATTCCAAACGAGAGGAAACGAAAGTCGAATTACGGGCGATGCAGGATTGGACGTACTAGGTTGTATGATATCTTCATTCAGCCATTTCCCTATCTGCTGTTCTAAAAGATACTTATCCGCGTAAGGCATCCCACGTGGACACTGATAAGTTGGTATGTCATCCGTTTAAGTGACCTTTATTTCGATATGTGATTTACGCGGACCTTTCGGTCTGTATTCTTCAACCGAAGTCGCTATTTCCACCCCAACACTTTTGGCCTCGTTTTGGGTTGGTCTCCTTTTTCTTTACAAACTTCGCCCCGTTTTTTGTCACATCTAAATTAACCCAAAATATTGTTGCCTATGATTAGCGAAAAACAAATATCTCTCTCTCCTACTATATGAAACAAGGATGTCAAAACCATCGACGCGAATCTGCCGTGAAAATGAACCCAATGTGGTAAGTTCACTTTACCCTATTCCCATCAACCGGCTTTTATCATTATTTAACTCTACGTCTCCTAACATCATTAACACATCGTAGTAGAGTAAGTAAATATCGTGTCGAGCAATGCAGAGAATTTGAACCCATTAAGTGTAATTTCTTTGAAAATTACGCGTTTATTAAACATCGCTAATTCTGCGTTGGTTTCGGTATTTGCCCTTTCGACCTTCCCTCTATATGCGATTATCCGCATTTTGATGCAATGTGTTCACTTTGTCCACATTTAAAAAAAATGTCAGACTGTTGAGAACAGGTGTTCGCTAAATGTCCAATGACACCCGACCTAACACAACGTCGCTTTTCTGCCGCTCTGAGTCTCTTGAGGACTTCCACGTAAAACTTGGCATTGACGGGTTGTCCACGAGGAAATTATTCATCGTGGACGATGCCTTTGAAGTCGAAAAGACAATGAGCATTGTTTTCCCTTTGGATTTGGTCATTCAGCAACAACCCCTACCCGGCCTCCAAGTGCCACCGAAACACACCACTTCTTACTAAATTAACATCTGGTTAAGCCTGCTTGATCATATCAAACGTCTCTGTCGCAGATTTATCAAGTTTCACACAGAATTTAATCGCGTAACTCTGCTTTAACGAACGCTGCATTTTCAGCTTGCACCACTCGCAGAAACGCGTCGCTGCAAAGTGCAAAAATTGTTGTGATTTATGTGAGTACCTGCCGGCGACGGCTTTACCTCACTGTGCTTTCTAGAAGCACATAGATCCATACAATGCGTTTTTCCGCGCCCCAAAGTATTTTTGGTTCCAATAGGTTTAGGTGGAAAGGTTCAAATAGAAATATTTAGTATGCGCATTAATTTTAAAGAATTATTTATACATCCGTATAATGATAATACTAATAATTACTATTGTATCAAATTTAAATTTAGTCAATTTGCAAAATAAAAGTAAACATTATAATTTATATGCAGCTTATTTGTATGATGGACTCCGGCTCTGCGCCTTGCTGCTTCCTTTCTTATCTGCCTCCACAGATGTGTCGAACTTTTCCGCTGCGACCCTTTACCATTGGATGCGTTGAATGTTTCAGCTTTCGCTAATAACAACCACCTGTTAGCAGCTACCACTGCAAACAGTTGTATTCGAAACTGAACTTTACAGCCACCGCTGCCGCCGCCTATTACCACTTGGTTGTGTCGAACTTTTGCCACCACTGCAACCACTTGTATGCGAAACATCGATTTGTAGGACACCACCGCTTTTCAAGTTAACTTTTTTCGATTTAACAGTTATTTCGGTTTTCTTTTCGATTTCACTTCTGTAGGTCCCGCCACTTCGAACACCAAACTGTAATAAGTTCTTATATGTACCGCACGTCGATTCAATTTATATTATATTTTATTTATTATTTTTAAAAAGGTGCACAAAAATTATGATAGTAAAACTATTACAAAAATTCGGTGTTATAATATTAAATATGGCAAATTATTTTCTGCGCGGCGCTTCCATATTAGCTCTATCCACTTTGACACATCCAGATAGAATGATCCACACGTTTACTGTATTGTCCGTTATGTTGATTTTCACGTGCTGAACACATAGTGCCAGTTAAGGAACGTATTCCTTATAATAGTATCTTTTTAAAATATCCTTAGCAAACAATCATCAAAACAGCCTTATGTTTCAGTAAACGAACAACATAAAAGAAAAATCATCAAAATAACCTTATCTTCGAACAATAGAAGTGCACTATCAGTACAACAAACAATAACAACCCAAATAGTTATTTACTAGAAAACAATCAGCATCTCAATAGTATAAGTAGCACTAAGATTCATGTAAACAAACCTAAACAAACAATATATGGTATTATATCTAAACAAATTAAGAACTAGTAATACTAAGTAAGCATACTAGTTAGCATAAATAGAAGTAAGAACTGTGTAATAAGTTAGTCTTAAGAGTATTAATAAAGAGTACACTTTTCGGTTCAGCTCAAAAATATATTCTTTTGACTCATTTTTACTTCTGGTAAAAATTAACTAGCGTGACAGACTACAAGTGACATCTGTCAAATATTAAAATTCACATTATCTTATGGACACAGTTATTCAGACATTCGTACGACTACACGACAGCAGGCTCTCAGTTGTCGCTCTCGCTAACTTGAAAATATTTTTCAATTTGCACAAAAAAAAAAAAAATGAAAAAGCATGAAACCTCTTGAACATACCTAAACTTGGAAGTATATCAAATGTCACCTTTTGATGTACAGGTATGAAACCTATGCCAATCCATTGAAAATATTATTTAGAACAACAATTATTGTTTGAAAAACTGTCGTAAATTTGCGTAAATCTCATACTTACTGAGACATTGCAGTTTTCAGTCGTAAAATAAAACAGCAACCAACAGTTGACAGCGCGCGCCGCGCACTTCCCGCACCTCGCTCCGTCATGTGCTGAACACATTGAGCGCGACAGATTGCAAGCGACATCTGTCAAATATTAAAATATTATTTTGACAGCTGCAAGACTGCAGGCCGTCAATTGTCGCCTTCGCTAGCTTCAAAATATTCTTATATTTGCCAACGACAGTAGAGTTGACAGTAGAGAGGAGTGATGCTACGTATACTTAAAATGTAAAATCATTCAAAGCTCTAACAAACCTGACGTTAATTTACAAACAAAGGCATAAAATGGCTCTGTTATATCATTTGTAATAACAATTGATAATTTAAAACAAAAATATTTACCTACATATTTACTTCTTTTTTGCATAAAATATTGCACTTTGAACAAAATACTTAAATTTCATTGAGGTGAAAGGTATTCGTATGGAAACAACGAAATTGTGTACATACAAAATGGACAACTGTGTTGTTTTGTGTTCATGCCGGCCATTGTTATGTCGCTGCTTTCTTACAAATGTTCATGTAGTAGGATTCACGACGTAATTTACAGTTCACTGTTGTGCTGTCATGTCGTGTCGCTCCTATGTGTTCAGAGCGTCAGTCAACGCTATTCGGTCAGTGTTGATTTGTCCCACCAGAGTTGCTTTCGGCCAATGTTGCCATCCCACATGTATATGTCTTTTTATTCATACCTAGAAGAAATTAAAATGTACAAAGAAAGTAAGTTACATATTTGTTGTAATAGACAAATACTTATATTATATCGGGTGATTTTTTAAGAGCTTGATAACTTTTTTTTAAAAAAAACGCATAAAATTTGCAAAATCTCATCGGTTCTTTATTTGAAACGTTAGATTGGTTCATGACATTTACTTTTTGAAGATAATTTCATTTAAATGTTGACCGCGGCTGCGTCTTAGGTGGTCCATTCGGAAAGTCCAATTTTGGGCAACTTTTTCGAGCATTTCGGCCGGAATAGCCCGAATTTCTTCGGAAATGTTGTCTTCCAAAGCTGGAATAGTTGCTGGCTTATTTCTGTAGACTTTAGACTTGACGTAGCCCAACAAAAAATAGTCTAAAGGCGTTAAATCGCATGATCTTGGTGGCCAACTTACGGGTCCATTTCTTGAGATGAATTGTTCTCCGAAGTTTTCCCTCAAAATGGCCATAGAATCGCGAGCTGTGTGGCATGTAGCGCCATCTTGTTGAAACCACATGAGTCAACATTTAAATGAAATTATCTTCAAAAAGTAAATGTCATGAACCAATCTAACGTTTCAAATAAAGAACCGATGAGATTTTGCAAATTTTATGCGTTTTTTTTAAAAAAAAAGTTATCAAGCTCTTAAAAAATCACCCGATATATTATATTAATAAGATGTGATATTTGATTTGAATCATTATTGTTTTCATACCACTTTTGCAAGGTATTGACGCATTCAACTGCTTCGCTGTCGTATTGATCATCGTCTCATTGTTTTATGTGATTTTGATTCATGGGCTGCAAACAACTATCACCGGGGAAGAATAGCTTAGAACTCATCCAAGACTTTACGAGTTAGCATATTCCAATAGGTTTTCAAACCCCTTCAAGCAACGATAATTTGCGAATTCACTATCAATAGTTTCAACTTATGCGAACCATCTGCGTTCGCACACAATATAAATTTGATTCCTTCCTTAGCTATTTTTCATTCAGGTGAAATTGTTTTCCAGAGTGCAATTTGGCAGACTCGAATTTGGATGACTCAATCCACAATTACGATGACTTTGGCTTAAGGAACATTTATACAACTTTTCCTCAAGGGCAGGATATTCCGACTTATGTAAAGTTTTCTTGGTTGCAACTTCATGTATGTTTGCCACTGCCTCCAAAATCTCAAAACGTTTGTTTCATCCAACGCTAATCGATTTCGATGAATACCTTCATCGATTTTTCTTAAAATCTCAACTTTTTGATGCAAATTCAATC